>NW_016107980.1:492342-578342 GCF_001604975.1 Cebus imitator | reverse complement strand
GATGAACCTGGAAACCATCATTCTCAGCAAACTGACAGAAGAGCAGAAGATCAAACACCGCATGTTCTCACTCATAGGTGGGTGTTGAACAATGACATGGACACAGGGAGGGGAGCACTACACACTGGGGTCTGCTGGGGGGAAATATGGGAGGGACCGTGGGGGATGGGGAGTTGGGGAGAGATAGCAAGGGGAGAGTTGCCAGATGTAGGTGATGGGGAGGCAGGCAGCAAATCACAATGCCATGTGTGTACCTATGCAACAATCTTGCATGTTCTTAACATATACCCCCAAACCTAAAATGCAATAAAATAAATGGAATAAAAAAATAAAAAATGAAAATTTTACGTTAACAATTAAAAAAAAAGTCAGGAAACAACAGATGCTGGAGAGAATGTGGAGAAATAGGAACACTTTTCACTGTTGTTGGGAGTGTAAATTAGTTCAACCATTGTGGAAGACTGTGTAGTGATTCCTCAAGGATGTGGAGACAGAAATATTATTTGACCCAGCAATCCCATTATTGGATATGTACCCAAAGGTTTATAAATTATTCTACTATAAAGACACATGCACATGTATGTTAAATGAAACACTATTTACAATTGCGAAGACTTGGAACCAATCCAAAAGCCCATCAACGGTAGACTGGATAAAGAAAAGACGGCACATATACATTGTGGAATACTATGCAGCCATAAAAAAGGATGAGTTCATGTCCTTTTCAGGGACATGGATGAAGCTGGAAACCATCATTCTCAGCAAACTAACACAGGAACAGAAAACCAAACACCGCATGTTCTTACTCATAAATGGGAGCTGAACAATGAGAACACATGGATACAGGGAGGGGAACATCACACACTGGGGCCAGTCAGGGGGTGGGGGGCTAGGAAAGGGATAGCATTAAGGAGAAATATCTAATGTAGATGATGGGTTGATGGGTGCAGAAAACTACCATGGCACGTGTATATCTATGTAACAAACCTGCACATTCTGCACACATATCCCAGAACTTAAAGTAAAGGAAAGAAGGAAGGAAGGAAGGAAGGAAGAAAGGAAGGAAGGAAGGAAGGAAGGAAGGGCCAGGCTGGATTTTGGATACAGATTGCGGCAGTTTAGAAAAGAGAGAAAGTGGGTCAAGGGAGAAGATGACTGTTACCTTCCAAAGTTCCACAGTATTAGTTGCTATGTATCTCACTCAGTTTGAAGACGAAAATAACAATTAGATTGAGACTTGTCTTCAAAATAATTTCTGTCAAAATGTTCAATTATTTAGCACCGACAGCTATTTGTTCCCTAAGTATGGCATTATAGTTCACAATTTAAGTAAGATAGTAATGAATCGCTTTAAAAATGGGTTTTAAAACTCATTGTTCTTCCAATTAGAACACGTGGACACAGAGAGGAGAGCATCACATACTTCGGTCAGTTGGGGTGGGGTAGGCGAGGGACAGTGAGGGATAGGTGGGGTGGGGAGGGATAACAAGGGGAGAAATACCAGATATAGGTAATGGGGATGAAGGCAGCAAACCACCGTTCCGTTTACGTACCTATGCAACAATCCTGCATGATCTGCGCATGTACCCCAGATCCTAAAGTACGATAAAAAAAAAAAAAAAAACGCAGTGTTCTTCGATGTGGCCAAAGTTGGCTAAGAGGTTCAAAACAAAATCACTTATTAGTTAAAGAAAGCTCAATAGTTAAAGAAAAACTAAAATTAACAAATTCATCAGGGATCAAATAAGTTTTAAAACCTTTTATTTCATCTTCACTTTCTGAGAATAAGATGGGATTTTTAGTAGCCCTGGTCGTCTTTGAAGGTAATGAAAAGTCATAACAATTAACATCCATATAGTCTCAGAATTCTAAATCTAATTTTAGTAAGAGTCAACTAATTCTTTTTTAACCCAATAATATTGAACTATAATCACTGTCTCTTCTTTGGTTATGAGAAACAGAACATCTGACCCAAGGGTCTCTGAGGGTAACTGGGAGATCAGGCCTCACTAATGGAGCCACCCCTGTATGTTCTTTTTATTACATATGCATTTGTCTACATTTTCGTTTGGTTCATGACATTCAGCATCCTTACATCTTTACTAGTTATCCCTGCTCAGTCCTTCTTGGCTAAAAGAGAACTTTCCCAAATCTTATAGTTTCTTCCTTATGTTATTCTTATGCTATTTTATAGCCATTTATTTTCAGTTGTTGGTGTTAATGCATTATCTTATCTACTGTTCTGGAAACAAAGTTTTCCTCAACAGTTTTTGAAGGAAAGCCTTACATTTTACACATCTTTGCATTTTCCTTAATGCTTTGCAGTAACTTGTATACTGTCTCATAATATTTGTGGGAAAATAAAAGGGATTTACATTTAATATAATGTGCTCACTGTAAGATTGGTCTCATTATTTAGCTATGATCCATGCCTTTTGCATTCAAAGTTGATGCCTCTGATCTGTATCTTTTATATAACCTGTGTCATGGTGATGGACTCCCAGTTTCTCAGCAGTTTCAAGACTAATGAAATGCATCTACAGAACCCTGGCCTGGGTCAGCAGTGTGAAAAGATCACAGCCAAAAGGCGTAGACCACACTCAACCTTTTTTCTCATCAGTTCCTGTTCAGAAGACCATATAGTAAGAACAGATAGTAAGAGGATGGTGGCCTCTAGAATGGAAGGTCACTACTTTTAAGAGAGAGATTTTATTGTACAAGGTTCAAAATTATTTTACTCAGTTAATTTTTTTTGAGGAGGAGGAAGATTAGGAGAAAAAAATCAGTTAAAATCTTTATGAGGGAAAGTACCAGAGCATCTATTTTTGATGGTCAGTGTGAATATAGCTTTTCAAAAATATACATTGTTAGATTGCCCATTAACCAATGAAATTTAAAAATTAGATTTTATCAAAATAAACATTCATAAACAAGAGTTTTCAAGAGAAGCCTACTCAAGGAAGATACATTCTCTCCAAGCAGAAAAATTTTTTTCCAAAATAACTGCTAATGAATCTGACTCTATTATTATCACTATTTTTAAAATGTCAAGTGACCTCTGCAAATAGTCTTCCTGGTAGTTCTGAATGAATCACTTGCTAGTAATGCAATTTAATATTTCCCATTGAAGAAGCGTCCACGAGACCATCTGACTTGCTTAAAACCTGTCATAGTATGTCTTCGTATTGCAAGAAACCTCGCAGAATGTGCCTGATGTGCTGAGAAAGGCCTAGGTTTTGTAAATAACCTCCCTGAAGTCTGATCCGAAAGTGCTCTCTTCCTGATTTCATCAATAAGGTTACTATGTGACTTTAAAAAATTCCACTGCTCTAGGAAAACTTGTGTTTCCTTTTATGCCCAGATTTAGTAGGTTTTTCAAAGCCCTTCTTATTAAGAAAAGTTGTGGCTGGAAAAATGGATAAGTAGTTACAACTATTCCAGGAAGCTATAAATATTCTGGTTTAAAGCATTTAAGAAATTATTCTCTCCTTTATTGTCTCCCAGGGCCTGCCTACAACCGGGTGCTGCCCTCCCAAAGTGAAGTGGATGGTCCTAAATGATCATAGGTGGGTTTTAAAAAATAAACACAAAATTAGTTTCACACCTACTTAGACAGCTTAGAATTTTAATGTGTGAAGTATGCCAGGACTCTGCAGTGAAATAAAGCTTTGCATTCAAACTGATGTCAGCCAATCAGAACACAGTAGAGAGTGCTGCCCATTTCGTAATTAGGGAGCATTACTCCAAGTTCTAGATTTTACTTATTAATGAATAAAGTATTTCTTCACCCACTTTTGCCATTTATTCATAAGGACCTTGTTTTCAAAAAGTGTTAAAATAGCATGAAGGCCCTGATTTATGCCCACCAAATCCAGGAAATTCAAAGTTAATCCTCGGAACTATTTGTGTCTCATTTTGCAGTAAACATTCTATATAAAACTGGGCTCTGTTTGAGAACAACACAGAAGAAAGAGTCCAGGGCAGATTTTCCTGCAAGTTTGACTTTTTCTGCCTCAATGCTTTATGTTGTATTCTAACATATTTTTTATTTTATTTCTCTTTCTACAATAACATTACTTCATTCATGTTATTGCCTATCATTGGATATATCCTTATATACTCATAGACCTTCATCAGATAGATAAGAACTGGCCACATTGACTGAGCCACAGTTCCATGGGGGTGAAAACTCTCAAACTCTAAGAGATACCAGTTTAAAAATGCTCCTCTTGTTCTCTTCATCAGACCTTCTCTCCCTGGATGCCAGATATGGAGGAAAGTTCTTAGTGAAAATAAAACATATCAAAAACAATTGGAACATGATTCAGGAAACCAAAATTTGTGTTTCCCTCCCTGGAAATGTCCTCTGGCATTCTCTGTCTGTCAAACTTGTACTCATCCTTTAACTTGTATTCTACCTTTTTAGGCAGATTATCCCTGCCTTTGGCTTCCAGTGTCTCCAAGTCTGACATGAGTGGGGAAGATTCAGGTCTCTGATTTCTCCTACAATTCTGAGATGCGGCCTTTTTATGATTTACCAAGTACACAGTGATTTTCCAGCTATGAACTGCAAGAATTTTCTTCTAACCCATTCATTTGCTACTTAACATTTGCTGACTTATACTAGTTCAATTGCCAGCCTTGTCATATGCTGCGAGACCTTAATCTCTAAGCCTGTTTCCTCATCCATAAAATGTGGGTCATAATGGTATGTGGCATTCATTATATTTGTTTGAAGGATTACAGGAGAGAA
Source organism: Cebus imitator (assembly GCF_001604975.1). Lineage (NCBI taxonomy): Eukaryota > Metazoa > Chordata > Mammalia > Primates > Cebidae > Cebus > Cebus imitator. Next base: position 573,589 of record NW_016107980.1, on the reverse strand, counting down.
CACATGTAAATAACTCACCACAGTGGCTGGCAATTATTAAATGCTCAGTAAATATCAGCCACTTCTAGCTCCTTTTTCTTGCGTAACTTGTCATATCAAATGTAGTCACAAGCTACTTAAGGTTGAGAATGAGTGTGTTTGCTTGTATCCCCCATCTTGCTTATTACAATGTCCTAAACATAATAGGAATTCAACAGTGTTGTGTTGATCTCTTGATTGTTATAGTTTTCTGTCTGATTAACCATCCAGTACCTAGTTTTTCTATGAAGATACGACTTCTGCCAACTTAACTCTTAAAACTGTATGATGATAATGACCCATGACTGTCTTACTCCATTTAGTGTTGCTATAAAGGAATACCTGAGGTTGGATAACTTATAAAGAAAAAAGGTTGATTTCGCTCATGGTTCTCCTGACTGGAAGGTTTAGGAGTAGGCATCTGATGTGGCCCTCATGTTGCTTCCATTCACAGCCAAAAGTGAAGAGGAGCTGGCATGTGCAGAGATCACATGGTGAGAGAGGAAGCAAGGGAAAGGGAGGTGGGGTGCCAGACCCTTTGTAACAATTAGCTCTCATGGGAACTAACAGAACAAGAACTCCTTTACCCCCTATACCCCCAGCCTCTGGGAGGGGCTTGACCTATTCATGAGGGCTCTGCCCCCATGACCCAAACATTTCACATTAGGCTACACCTCCAACATCCAGGATCAAATCTCAATGAAGTTTTGGGGGACAAACATGCAAACCATAGCAATGACAATATTCTAAATTGTTCACAGTTCTACAGCTATGTAAATAATTTTAAATAGTAGCTTAAAAGCAAGCACATACTAAAAATGGGCCCTGCCCTGCTGAAGTTGCACCCAAAACAGGCTGAGCTAAACTGAAGCTCAAGTATGGCTCCTTGGAAGTCCTTGTGTTCCTCCATTGCAATGGACATTTCAGCAGATATGAGTAAATTTGTGTGTTAATTTTTTGTTTCTGAGAAAGAGAAGCAGGAAGGGATGGAAAGAGAGTAATACAAACAAAGATACATAAAGGAAGAAAGAAGGAAAAGGAGAGAAAGCAAAAGTGAGAACAGCGAAAAAAGATGGAAGTGAGGGTGGTCTGAAAGGGAGAGGGTAAGGGAGAAGGTCATACGAGGAAGAAATGGGAGATAGAGAGAGAAAAGGCTGATACAAAGAAAAAGACTGTGGTTCTGAAATTGTAAAGAAAAGCCCATCTCCAATTCTAGAAGTGCAGCCTGCCCACCTGGCCTCAGAAACATTAAGGGGAGGCAAGGGAATAACTTAAGAGAGGGTTTCACTCTAAAGCTGATATTTGGCCAGAGATATCTTTAAGTTACTATTATTTAATGGAGATGGCTGTCATGGAACAGAAGATGATGGGTTCTCAGGCCAAAGGAACTAAATTAAATCTTATTTCTAGTCCGACTTTTTGTAGGGGCCTTTTCACAACTCTGAGGAGCACATTTGTGGAGCACACATATGTTTTTTAAAGATGATTTTCTTACCAGGTGCTTTTTTTTCTCTTTTCACACAACAAAAATTTCTAAAATTCCAAATGCTTTGAAAGAAAAAGATTGCTGCAATGGCTTTCCTAGCTGGCTGGGTAAGCTTCCGGAAGAACCAGCATTATTTCACATGGAACTTTCAATAATCCACATCAACATCTTCTGGGTTGCTGAATAGTTTGCTTTTTGGCTGACTAAAGAATATAGTCCTCTAAACCAAACCATGGCCCCACTGGAAAAACCAATCAGACACCAGGTTTAAAACCCAAAAAGTAACATGAATGGTCCTCTGTGAATTTGAGGTAAAAGGTGGTGTTGTTAAGAATTACCTAACCTTCCAGGCAGATCTGGATATGCAGAAATTGATTAACACACTGGAGTCCAATTCCACCTACATTTTGGGAAAACATTCTACTTTGCATCTGCATTAGTGGCTCATCTCTGTGAGTTTAGGAATTTTCAGTGAGAATTAAATCTGTTTTGCAGGGGAGACATTAGCAAAGATATCTATAAGATGTAATTTTCAAGGTAAAAACTATTAGGAGTGGGGTTTTTTGGTTTTAACTGTAAATGTAATCAGCAAGCCTAGTGATGACTACTTCTCTGACAGGCACTCAGATTTACTTGAATGCCTTAGCTCCCACAAGGGAAGAAATCATTTCCTGTGAATTCCAAGTCCTGCAGGTTACTGAAATGTAGCCATTTCCTAGTCGTGCTAAGCACCCTCCCTGACTATCTCTGCAAGGGCCACATTCCTCTGCTGTGTAACTGTGGACATCCCTGGCTTGTTTCCATGGAAGCGCATAGCAGGAGACTCTTGTGCCTGGGTACTGGGCCAAGAACTTCTCAGTCTTAGAAAACATATTGGCCTCTATAATTTCAGTGCTATTTGGAAACAGATACTTCACTTTTTAAGGAGTTCTCTTCTGAAGTGTGCAGCTATGTTATGATTTAAGTCATGCCCTATCATAAGATGGAAAAACAGAAAACTACAAGGGTTAGAAAGGTGGAATTTATGTAAACCTTCCCATATGTGTTTTCATTGCATGACTGTGGAACACTTTGACATTCTGAAACCAGGGCTATTTGAGACTCTATGGTGTCCTGGACTCCGATGGGTTCAGTTTAAATCACAACTCTACCACTTCTAGCTGGGTGAACTTGGGTTAGTTTCTTGACTTCTCTGAATCTGTTTCCTCATTTGTATAATGGAGATTTTAAAAAATTCCTAATCTTAAGGGTGTTATAAGAATTAAACGATATAATGTATATAAAAGGCCTAGCATAGAGGAAATCGTCAATTATTGTCTCATCTGATGCAAGGTCAAGGTAGTTAACCGACTTGGTAACAAAAGATAGTCATTATGGAAACTAAAATTCGTGTTTTCTAACTTGTTTAGTGGCCTGTTAAACTAAATCACCTCCTTACCAAGTGGCTCTTTTTCTCTAAAGATTTTTTTGAAAAGTTAATTCTCTTGCCATGTTACAGTCAGTTGGCTAAAGAATGTAATGTTTTCCCAGGACAGGAGTATTCTGATGTACCCATGTTAATTTGGGAAAGTTCATGTTTATAAAAAAAATAAAACAAAAAGCATTTGTCTGTCATCATTCTGCCTTTGCTTGCTCCTTGAATTTTTTAATCTAGCCCTAACAAGCCCATGGCTGTCTATTTCCCTCACAAAATTTTGTTCTGATTCTCTTCCAGCCCTACTTCTCCTTCAGAGTTCAGCTCAACAATTTATTAGCACATCCCTGATTAATCCCACCCTTATTTCCCTCAAAATGCATGGAATTTATGTTCTGTAAGAAACAATTTTACATTTAATTATATCCTACTTATCATTCTCATTTGTTTGTATATTAATTTTATCTCCAGCTAAATAGTAAATTATTGTAGTGCAAAGACCATTTCCTCTATGTTTCCCCATAATTCCCAACCTAGCATTCACCACAGAATTGGGTTGAATAAATACCTCTATTTATTAAATTGATAATTGAAATGGTTTTATCACAATCACCATTTACCTTTACAGAGGGCTCACAAATGAAGCTCCAGTCATGGCAATATTTTGTTTGGTGCTTGATTCTCCCAGCTTGGCCTTTAACCTGCAGCTACTATCTATTACTATCCTAGCATTACCAACAATGGAACTCAAGTGTGTTTCCCATTCCCCAGACCTGGCTTGGTACTTTCTTCAGTTCAGTCCTCACGGGAAAGATATGTGGCAGCCAGATATATAACATGTGATTTTTATTGTAAGAAATAGAAGGAGTCAAAGCAGAACATGTCACTAAGGCCCCAGGTAGATGCCTTGGAGCTCAACTTCAAATTGACTGTAATGCATCTGTGGAATAAAGAGAAGCGGCATGAGTAGGCCAACTTAAAATACACATGAACTACGTGGTGGTGTGGATGTTGAGGTGCATTCGTACTGAAGGGAAGTGAGCCGTCATGTAATCTATGCCATAAAGTGCATAAGCCAAAAAATAAAATTATTAAAAGATAGTGGCATTTAACACTTTGTACTACTAGAAATGCTTCTAGTTTTGTTTCTATGTAAACAGATGTATTACCCTCTTTTAGAAATTAGAATCGATATGTAATGCATTTAGCATTTATACATTTATTTCAATTAATGATTTATTATGATTATTTTTGTTATTCTATATTTTTCTATGTGATTACTCTTAATTAGTAGATAGTATTTCATTGTGGCAACAAATTTTCATAAATTTTCTACTTTATGCTATTATTAGTTATCCTGAGATGTCAATTTATAGCTAAAACCTTTATGTATAGATTATTACATCCTTAGAATAAATTTTCTGTCATGGAATTTGTGCTACCATCAATTCTTGCTCTCTTAACTGTATCTTTTCTCCACTCACTGGTCCATTTCTGATCTTTGTGCTGAGTATCTTCCATTTAACTCTTCAGACCCAATTCTTGTGCTGTTTGTGTGTCTCAGAAGGTGGATCTACAAGAGCTTCATTAACAAACTCCCTGGCCCTCTTGCTTTTGTTTGGGTTTAGCCACCAAGGCATGATGCAAAGCTTGGAGGATAGAGAGAGGACAATGAAGTTGGGGTGCTGACTCTGCTTTTCTGGAGCTTTGCTATGGGCTGACTCCTCTGCTGTGTATCCTCTACTGTGCACCACCAGTCCTGCCAGGGAGTTCTGTCCACCAGCTCTTCTCCCTGCTGTCTCCAGGTCCCAGCTATGGCGCCCTCCCCTCACGCATCTGGTCTAGGGTAGCAACAGAGCCCAATGTTAGGTGGCACCAGGGAAGTGCACTGTCCTTTGGGGGTTCCCTACTCTCTGTTAAAACATTTGTACACTGTCCATTTATTAACATACCAAATTATCTAATTTGAGTGTGCCATCAGTTCATGGCATGGCCACTCCATTTACAGCAAATCCCTTCAAGTTGAGTTTTCATTATTTACTGTCACTGTCTCTCTTCTTTTTCTATGCTTCTGTCCTATCATAATCACAAAACAGCAATGCACCCCACATTGCTAAGTCCAAAGTACAGACTTCAGTCCTCACCTTTCTTAAGCTATCAGCACTATTTGGCCTTTCCTTACTGAAACACTTTTTGGTTACTTCACTGCTAGAACATCATCTGTAGCTCTCCACTATCCCTTTGCTGGTTCTTCCTAATCTTCCTAATCTCTAGCACTGAAGTGGTAAGTACCCCAGCCTTCAGACCTCTTATCTTCGCTATTTATACTTATTCTTGGTGATTTTCTTTCTTGCCATGGCTTTAACTATCAATCATTTGTATACCAACTACTTCTAAATTTATATATCCAGTTTGTACCTCTTCCCTAAACTCCAGACTCACATGCCCAATTGCTTACTCAACTTCTCAACCAAAAGTTCTCTCTGCTTTCACCAATGTGAACCAAACACTTCAATTTTTTTTACCTGCAAATGTGTAAATGGAAACTTCATTTGTCTCATATCTTAGGTCAAAAACTCCGGAGCCATCTTTCTCTTTCTCCCTTGTCATATATATGTCCAGTCTCTCAGGAGATCCTGTTGACTGACATCAAGATGGACAGAAATCCAATGGCTTCTCATCAGCTCTCTACTGTCATCCCTCACCTAGATGAGAGAAAGACTTCTGAACTGGTCTCCTGATTTTTACATTTGTTTGTCTGCTCCTCCAACAATCTGGTTGCTTTTTAGAGCAACCAGATTTTGTAATCCATCTGTTCAAAACCCCCAGTGGATTCTCATCTCATTCAGAATAATGCCAAGGTCTTTCCAATGACCTGCAAGGTCCCAAAAAATCTTGCCTCTTGGTATCTCTCTATTCTTATCTTATGCCACTCTCCTCCTCACAAATTGTGCTTGCTAGCCCTTAAACACACCAAGCACCCTCTTCTGGAATGTTTATATGTTCTTCCACTCAGTATTCAGAGATTACTTTCTGGATTTCTTTAAGTCTTTGCTTAAATATCATGCTACCAGAGAGACTTGTCTTGAAAAGCGCAAAACTAACTACATCTGTCATTCCCATTCCCTTAATCCATTCCTGTTTTTATAGCAGTGATCACCACTTGATATATTTTATGTGCATTTTTAATGCCCTTAAAGCCTTTTCCTTGTCCCTAAAATTCAGCTCATTGAGAGCAAGAGTGTGTTTGTTCTCTACTATAACCCCAGCACTTAAAACTGTGCCTAGCACCATCGCAGGCACCTTGGAAACACATTTAATGAATAAACAAATGAATAAAATGTTATGCATTATGTATTTCTTTCCCTTTAAATGCTCATTATGGAAATGCAAAAACATATGCAAATTACAGAAAATTGTTTAATGCATTTTCACTTCAACAGTTATTAATATATGATCAATATTGGTTTATTCTTCCTACCCTATTTTCCTCTTATGTCTTACTAGATAGTTTTAAAGCAAACCCTTGATGGCATGTCATTTCATCTGTAAAGTATGTGTATATTTTTGTTCTTCAAAAATTTATGCAATTTATATTCACTGTGAGCCGTGTTTAAGACGTCCATTTTCCTACCTCCTTCTTATACTAGTAGGCATGATCATATAAAAATCTTTGTTAAGTTTATTTATAAAATTTATCTCATTTTATTTTTGAATTTAAAAGAACACTGAGAAAAAAGTTCTTGAAGTGTGACATAATATCCTCTTCTTTACCTCTGCGGCCTTTCACAATTCCAAGAAGTGAATAAAAATTATATTAACTTGTATAATTGTTAAGATTAGAATGTTTTTCTTAATCATCTCAGCACATATTACTAGATGGAACATAAAAAACAATTAAAAAAAAACAACCTTATTTGATTGCAGCTGGGTGAGAAGCGGGCCTGGAGTGAATAGAGAAATGGCTGAGAAAAAAATAAATCACATGTTCCTAGCCAGTATCTTTTTCAGTTGGTCACCCCAATAGATAACCCCTAAAAAAAAAAAAAACTTTCTGGAGACTTTGCTCAATCTTTGAAACCACCCTCCAATGCTGGAGGAAGAAAGCCAGTTCAAGGTGCCCCTGGGCTCTCTTCTGCTGTGGGACTGGAGACAGACTGCATCCTGGCAGGGCCAGGCTGGTCTGTGTTGGGAGGCTCAGGTTGGCGGTTCTGGCAGTTACACAGAACAGCTCTGTAGCTCTCTCTGGAGAAAGCCTTCTGTTCTCCAAAGTGTTAGCATATTAAGCCTCCAGCCACATGGAATAGGATGGGGAGGGGTTTGGAAAAGAAAATGTGAAGACAAATGGGGATATTTAAAAGCAGAAAAGAAAATCTAGTGCTCAGAACAGCATTCTTTAACTTAGTCTAGCTATAAATTTTCTCTCTTGTTGATTTCCTGACTTGGAAAGAACCCATTAATGAAGGGAAAAAAAACACAGGCTGGAAGCTCAACTGTGACTTTTTAAAATGGTAAACCTGGTACCATTCATATCTGTGAGACGTGAAAGGAAGATTTGAAAACCTCATTTTGTCACTTTACCAAAAGACTTGAGCAACCTATTCAAAAGTCACAAAAATAAATTTAAAATCTGGGTGGAGGCTGTGGAAGTGCTTCCCTTGCCTTTTTCTCCCACTCGTTTTACCAGTGGAGCCTGAAGCTTCTCAGTTCATTGTCACATTTACCTCCAACCCTTCTCTGCCAAGAATCTGATGGTTGAGTTTCCGGTTAGTTTGGGAGTGGGGCAGATCCTTGTTGTAACTTGCTGAGACTCATCCAGCTAGATTTCTGGGAGGGAAATTGATTCCTTTTTCTCACTGAGAGGTGTAACAACAGGCCAACAATGTCTACACTCCATGTAGATAGACACTCACTAGACCATGGACTGACTCCCTTATCAATCAATGTACAAATTATTTGGAGGTGAAAAATGGAAGCAGAGATCTGCAAGGAATAAGGTCTTCCTAGGCTGGTCCTTTCTTCAGATTCCTGGGAGGGCTTCTGGTATTTCCAAGTTGCTGCTTATCTGAAGTTCCTGCCTACCACAGTTCTGAAGGGCAGGCCCAAGCAGAGGGGACTTTCCCTAAGTGTTCCAGAGACCCTCAGAAACTTCTAGCCATAGCTCACATTCAAAGTCCTTAGACCAGTCTTCAAGGGTACCAGTGCAGAGTCTCTTAGGAACATAAATCTGATTAGCATCATAATTGATGGTCTCCTAGCCTCTCTATCAGCACCCTAGACTTATGCAGGAGGGACATTGATCTACCAAATCTTCCTTGGCTGAAGATGAGTAGGCACAATCCCCAAAAGAGTTATTTCCATGGCTTCTTGGTGATAAAGCAAGAGTAAGAAGGAACCCAGGATAACCCTCATGTGTCAAGTGGAGCTCCATGTTCTGTGTAAATGTCCTCTTCCTGGCATGTTTGTTCCTGAGTGCCAATTTACACTCTCTCACTTCTTTCAACCTCACTATCTTCGATGACACATCTTCCCACTCCTGAAGACTCATGTTTGATTTTGTTGCTAATACTAGTTTAGTATTATTAACATTTTTATTTCATCTGCAGTGGCAAAATCTGATTTTCATAACTTAAGAGCATGGCTCATACAAATATGCAATGAACATGTTCAAAATGTATTCAACTCATTAATTAATGAGGGAACAAGTAGCTATAAAGTTATTTCAAACAAAACATTTTGAGGAACTATTTATAGGCAATTTTTAAAATAATATTAGAAAAATATTATCGTCAGTTTAAACACAAAACCACTTAATATCCTACCAGGCAATAAATTATTGCTTATCTTTTTCAACCAGATAAAAATTATTCACATCTCTATTGAACAAAAACTACTAGTAAAGACACAACTACTAGTAAACACATAACTAGTATATGGGCACTAATCAACAGTAAATGGCAAAGTCAAACAGAGGTACATCAGCTTACAAAATCAAAAAATTGAAGGTTGTGCCTAATATATACATTAAAAGACAATGCAGCTGTCCTCTGGACCTTATTTATAGGTTTTAGATAATTTTTCTTTATAGTAGGAATGTAAGTCCTACTACTATGCTGTTATTCCAATCCATTTTATACGTTTCTGACAAGATATAAGAAGCCTCTTTAGAATATATTTGTCCTTAGTCGAGGTACCAGAGCATCATATGTACTTGTTAACAGAAAAGAAGGAAAAATGTTTATCTGAAAGTATTTGCTAAAAGGCTCGTCTGTCATGCCAGGGACTAGGACTCATTAGCTGGAGGCCCCAGGGAAGATCATTAAGACAGAAAAGCTGAGTAATCAGGAACTATGGCTGATATGATCATGGCAAGCTAGAGATTGGGAAATTGATTTAAAAACTGAGATCAAGGAGCGTGCACAGTGGAAAGCCAAAAAGCAAAGCTTGAGGCTAGAGCAAGTCAGATGTCAATAGCCAAGATCTTAATGAGCCACAGGCCTCACAGGTCAGGAAAGATGAGGTAGGCAGATGGACAGGGTCAGAGCACTCAGATAGCCTACATCAGGGGCACGCTTCCCAGAAAGTTTTGGCCTCAGATTACACTTGACACTCCTCATCTACCCACACTAGAAAGGTTGCTTAACCCTGGGGCAGAGGACTCCATCCCAGGGTCACGTATTGCCCAGCTATATGGACTCCTCCACTGTTTCCATTGTTTAAAAACTAGAGATATCTTTCGACAGCAAAATATATATATATAAGAATAATATTTCCATATTCTGAGGGTCCTAATTCAACTGCCTATAGTTGTTTTTCAAATTAAATTCCCTGTAAAAAAGCTGAAATGGGGCTAGATGCCTCCAGATATTGATTTCTGATTTCTGAATCATTCCTAAGTTGTTATATCTTTGCCATTTATGGCAAGATGTGTATTACTGACATATCTCCCTGATATGGAGGAAAGTGTAATTCCAACTATTGCATGAACAAGAATCCTAAATCTCTTTTGCTTGTATTAAGTGAAGGCCATACAAAAATTCATCAGTGTAATTAATCAGAATAGGAAGTTACCATGAGGAGCAGAGATCTTTTGGAGTGACTACCCAGAACATAATCATTTTTCTGAGTATTGTATCCCTTTCTCCATACAAAAGTGTTGACACTGGCTGTCGTGTTTATACTATATACACATATCACTTTGACAAAGCTGGTTGAACCAGGGTGGTACCTGAAACAAGTTAGGTCAATCGATGGTTCTATCCTGAGAACTTGGGACTGAGGTTCAGGAATGCAAACTCTGACACCATTGGAAGGTGTATATGGTTGTAACTTTATTGTGTAATATGGTTGTCACTAGCCACATGTGGCATTTTGAGCTAGGTTTAAATTAATTAAAAATTAAAAATTTTGAGCCTCATCTCCCCCAGCCATATTTCAAGTGCTCAACAGACAAATGTGGCTAGTGACCTATCATGTTGAACAGAGTAAATTTGGAATACAGCAAATTTTTCCCTCACTATAGAAATTTTTTGGATATCTTCAATCTATCACATGCTGGGAGAAGTAGAGAAAACCTGTAAGCAGGTACAGAGAAAGAAAGTACATGTGCAGACAGAAGTGAAAACAAGAGACAAAGAAATGGTGGGATGTTGGCTGCCTCTACTTTCTGGGCCTTTGTTCCAGCATTTAGAAAGACTCAATTTTTTCTTGCCTTTAAACTTCATGATATATGTGTATATATCCATTCAATAAATTCTACTTTTTCACTTAAGCTAGTTTGTTTAAAATTTTTTAACTGCAACTTAAAGGTGCAAGGTATGAAAAACAGCAGCAGGTTGAGATGATTTGAATCATTTTAGCACTCCCTAGTCTTCTTTTTCAAATACACGGTGGTACTGAAATACTCTGATAGTTCTGCTATTTTCCCCTTCCTTTTTTCTACAACATGTGTATTTATCTGTGGTAAAAATTCCAGAAAGCCACTGACCAGAAGGTATTAATTTTTAACTTTAAATTTCTAAATAATATAGTCTAGCTCATTTACACAACCTATGGATAAAGGTAGAGTGTGTTAAAGTAGGGTCTTAGGTAAAGAATTCATTAGAGGATGGCTTCTTTACTTCTCTGTCCAAAAAGGTACCAAAGTGCCTCACGTGCAGTCAAGATGCATCGTAAACCTCAAGCTTATAACATACAAAATATTTCAGGAAAAGAGTGCAGAGACACAAATTTATGTGACTTAGGAGCTGCCTCAGAAATATTTTACTTTCATTTAATGTTTTTTGCCAACTTTTTTGGAGAGAAAGTAGTGTATCTGCTGACGTAACTTTCAGACTCACAGGCTTGCAAAGCAAGAGTGATCTTGACCTCGGGCAGCAAAATACCTTTGATCTTCACCAGCCACTGTAGCTGCCTGAGATTATCTCAAATGCTAAACAGACGAGAAAGCATGCCTGAAGCTATACTAACTCTACTACCTGCTATGTGCAATGATCCGTCACAGGGAAGGGGCTGCTGTGAAAAGTGATTAAAGTCTATGGGTGGCAGGAAAAGGAATGCATATCAGAAAAAAAATGGTCTGCCACATGCAATTCTGCCTACTGTCTAAGGTGGCTGGATGACCTTCATTGTAAGGAAATGGGTTTGTGTTTTTAAGTTTAAGAGCAGGATCCAGAAATATAAAAGGAAGAAGAAATTGAATTAGAAAGTCTAGGTAATGAGGATAGTCTGAGCATAAAGGAGTAAATATCAGGGCTGGATTCTATTAAAGGAATAGTCCAGAAAAAGAAAACTAACAAGCAAAGAAATTCAGTGTAGAAATGGCCCAGAAAAGGATTTCAGGAAGAGAAATATCTCATACAGGCTTAAAAATTGTTTCACACGAGATGCTCATTGTAAATCTTCACTTCAACTTCTCCTCTATAAAACTTTAATAACACCTGCCCTCCAAAATAGCAGAAATCTCTCATGTTGAAGGTGATAAACAAGCATGACACATTTATGGGAAATAGGCCAAAGATGTATCTCCCAACATGAGGGTATTCTATGTAATTCTTTTCATAATCAATGATTAACTTTTATTAATAAAATGGTGACCTCAAGTAAACTTTATGAAGCTATTTAAATCTGAAAGAAAGTGAGATTTCAGCCATTCTGTCTTAAGTTGGAACTTCAGATTATTGTCCAAACAAGATTAGCTGTTACTCATATTTAATGGGAAATAATGAGAAAGGAGCAATTGTAATTTAAAAAAAAAAAAAAACAGTAACAATCACAATAATCATTGCTTCCATTCACTATTTATACTATACTGATCTATCTATCTACCTACCTAACCCCATCTAACTTTTAGAGTAAACTTAAACTCTTATCATCTAACTTCTAGAATAAACTTAAACTCTTATTATAAAACTCCATTTTACATATGGTGTCATTGAAGCCAGGCAGTTTAAGTAACTTGTTTAAGGTTAAACTCTAAGTAATAGAAGCAAAATTCTCAAGATGAGGTTTGGGTAGAAAATAAAAAAGAAGCAAAATTCAGATCCAAACATTCTAATCATGGCTGCAGCAAAGAATAGATGTCAACTACAAGTTGGAACTTGAAGAGTTTAATAATTGTATGAGGAAGGTGCAAGGAACCCACAAAGTAGTTCTCGGGCTAATTCCTGTGGAAATGCTACTGTCCTGGTAGAAAGGGGCAGAGGAGGTGGTGGTTATCAGTGAACTGTGTGCTGAAGACCATCCTTCAGAAGCTATGACCTTCAGTTTGGGACATAGCCCATGGTGACCACAGGGAGGAAGCTGGGGGCTTAGAACATGGAACACACACACCCTTCCTTCTTTCCACTGGTGTCCCATTACCCTACTGACAAAACTCAAGGGGAAGTTAATTCTTTTTATGAGCTCTTTGAGGCTGTTGAATTTCATATCTGGGTCAATGGATTTTTTAAAAAAACTGAGAATTTAGGAGTCTAGAAACTAGGAGGCCCATGGAAATCTTGGGAGGCTTAGACATTCCCAGGCTATGGAATTAGGGATTTAAGACTGTTCTTTCCAGATACCAAGAGTCAGAGTATAAATTTAATATCTGGTTTGCATAGAAGTAAAGGGTTTACTTAGGTTTGAAGTTACATCCCTTGTTTGCTGAATTTGCTGTTGTTTAAAATGTGTTAATATGTACCCCAGATAAGCAAACACTAAGGGTATTCACCACCACTAGACTGGACCTACAAGAAATGCTTGAAGATGTTCTAAACATGGAAATAAAAAGATTACATTTGTCATCATAAAAGCACACATAAGTAGAAAACTCACAGATTCTTTTGTTTTGTTTTTTCTATATTAATCATTCTGATTTGTAGCCTTACTTCTTTCAATCATTGAGATCCCATTTTAATGTGATTAATATTTTTGTTCCATTTACGGAACAGTGCTGGTCCCTAATTTTTGAGAACAGCCATAACCTTTGATTGGCCTTATATAAATAAATTCCATCTTAATGTCCTTGAAATCAGAGTATCGTCCAGGAGAACAAGCTGTAAATCAGAGTAGAAAAGGGGGGAAAGCTCACAGTTTCTATGAAACAATTACACAATTTAGACTCCAACAACACAATGACAGAAAAACACCCTCAAATATCAATATTAACCTTTCTAATGACTAAAGACACCTAATTCAAAGTAAAGGGATTGAGAAAGACATATTACACAAATTGAAAACAAAAGTGAACAGAAGTAGCCATTCTTACATGAGATAAAACAAACTTTAAGCCCACAACAGTAAAAAAGAAAAAAGATAAAAAGATCAAGGACAGTATACAATGATAAAGGGTTCAGTACAAGAAAATTTAACTATCCTAAATATATACACACTCAAAATCCAGTTTCATAAAACAAATACTACTAGATCTAAGAAAAGAGATTAAAAGCAATACAATAATAGTGGGGGATGTCTGCACCCCAATAACAGTAATAGTCCATCAAGGCAGAAAATCAACAAAGAGATTCTGGACTTAAAGTGTACTCTAGACCAAATGGACCTAATAGACATTTATGGAACATTGTACTCAACAACTGTAGAATATATATTTTTCTTTTTTTCACATGGAATATTCTCTAAAATTGATCACATGCTTGGCTATAAAGTCTCAAAAGATTCAAAAAAATCAAAATCGCATTAATTTTCTTCTTAGGCCAAAGTAGAATAAAATTTAAAATGCCAAGAGAGACTCTAAAAACCACACAAGTACATGGAAACCAAACAAATTTTTCCTGAATAACTTTTGGGCAAACAACAAAATCAAGGCAAAAATTTTTAAAAATTTAGAAACGAATGAAACTAGAGACACACATACCAAAATGTCTGAGATACAGCAAAAAGCAGTGCTAAGAGGAAAGTTCATAGTATTACATGACTACATTGAAAAGATAGAAAGATTGTTGGGGAGAGATAGCATGGGGAGAAATGCCAGATACAGGTGATGGGGAGGAAGGCAGCAAATCACACTGCCACGTGTGTACCTATACAACAATCTTGCATGTTTTTCACGTGTACCCCAAAACCTAAAATGCAATAAAAGAAAAAAAAATGAAGTGCTGAAGAATGGTCGCATGGCATGGCATGGCATGGCAGAGAGAAGAGAAGCAGCATCTGAATGCCAAGAGGAATAAAAAAAAAAAAGAAAGATTGAAAATTAAAAACCTATCCAGCACACTGCAGCCACCATATGGAGAGGAACCCAGCCCTTCTTCCCTGTAAGCACCCCCATCTACCCTTCATCAGGCAAGGCCCCCAGGTCATGACCACAGATCTGCCACCCCACCCATGACTGAGTACACCCACTGATAGTGGCTCTGAGATTTCTTGGGGAGGGGTTCCCAGAGTCAACCAATAGCCCCTCTGCTACTGCCACAGCAGCAATTGTGTCCCTGCTGGCATTGGGCTGGGGAAGATATAAAGAGCCTACAGACTTCACATGCGCTCCCAGCATGCCACAGTCACCATAGGAGAGGAGCTAAGACTTTCCTCCCTGTGAGCCCTTGACACTTGCTCCTCAACAAGCAGAGCCCCCAGCTCAGGCCACCATTCAGGACACATTGCTACTAAACATTCCCAGTAGCAATGACTTCACATATCTTTGAGGTAGAGCTCCCAGAGGCAACCTAAAGACCCTCTTCCATTGCTGCTGCAGCAGTACTTTTCTTGCTGCCTTGGGACTGGGAAGGAGCAAAGATCCTGAGTGCTTTAACCATACCACCAAGAAGCTACATGTGCCCTAAGGAGAACAGTCTAGTCTTTTCCTTGTGACACACATGCCCCATCATTTATTAACAAGAACCCCTGATTGAGTTTAGGTCCACAGTGCAGCCACCCCATACCAGGCTGATTGCACTGATTGATAGTGGCTCCACATCTCTTTGGGGTGGACCCCTAAGAGACAAGTGAAAGGCTCTCTAACACCAATCACTGCTAAGGTTCCTGCCCCTGCTGTCTCAAATTTGGAGAGAAGATAAAGCCTGAGCTCACTCCAGAGCTGTGGTCAGAAGTGCGGCCCACGAATGCCAAGCTGAGATCTACAGCCAGCACTCAAACGGGAGAGGAGCCCACACTTTCAGAGCACTAAGAGGGAGCACAGCTGCAGTAATGAGAAAATGCGAAGGAGCCATGTGACCGAGCAAGAGCCTACTTACTGGCCATTTCACTTAAGTGCCACCTACTAGATCACAGATGAAAACTTTAACACCAAACAAACTTTGTTAATATACCTCACTATGAAACCAAGGACAAGAATTCAGCTACAAAAAACCTGCACAAAGCCTCAGCCCTCTAAAAATGTCCTAAAAAAGAAGTCTACTAACTGTACTCAAATTACCCTGCAATTAAAGGAATACCAGCTCACACAGATGACAAAGAACCTATGCAAGAACTCTGGCAAGTCAAAAGGCCAGAATGGCTTCTTTTCTCCAAATGATCATATTGGTTCTCTGGCAAGCATTCTTAACTGAGCCAAAATGGCTGAATTGACAGAAATAAAATTCAGAACATAGATAAGAATGAAGATCATTGAGATACAGGAGAAGTTGACAACTAACCTAAGGATTACAATAAAACAATACAAGAGCTGATAGATAAAATAGCCATTATAAAAAAAGAGAATGAAACTGATTTGATAGAGCTGAAAAACACACAAGAATTTCATAATGTAATTACAAATATTAACAGCAGAACAGACCAAGCTAAGGAAGGAGTCTTAGGGTTTAAACCCTGGATCTCTGAAATAACTCAGTCAGACAAAAACAAAGACAGAAGGATAAACAAAACCTCTGAGAAATGTGGGATTATATAAAGAGGAAAAAAAAAAAAAAACTATGACTCATTGGTGTCCCTGAAAGACAGAGAGAAAGCAAGCAATTTAGAAAACATATTTCAGGATATCATCCACGAAAACTTCACCAACCTTGCTACAGAGGTCAACATTCAAATTCAAAAAATATAGAGAACCTCTGCCAGATACTACACAAGACCATCCCAAGACACATAATCATCAGATTTGCCAAAGACAAAATGAAAGAAAAAATGTTAAAAGCAATTAGAGAGAAGGGCCAGGTCATTTAAAAAGAAAACCTTATCAGGCTAACAGCAGATATTTCAGAAGAAACCATAGAAGCCATAAGAGATTGAAGGCCTATATTCAACATTCTTAAAGAAAATAATTTTCAACCCAAAATTCCATATCGAGCTAAACTAAGCTTCACAAGTGAAAGAGAAACAAGATTCTTTTCAGACAAGCAAATGCTGAGGGAATTCATTATCACCTGACTTGCTTTACAAGAGGTCCTGAAAGGAGCACTAAATATGGAAAGACCATTACCAGCCACTAAAAAAGCACACCTAAGGCTGGGTGTGGTGGCTCACACCTGTAATCCCAGCACTTTGGGAGGCTGAGGCAGGTGGATCAGCTGAGGCTGGGAGTTTAAGCAGCCTGACCAACATGGAGAAACACTCTCTCTACTAAAAATAGAAAATTTGCCAGACATGGTGGGGCATGCCTGTAATCCCAGCTACTTGAGAGGCAGAGGCAGGAGAATCGCTTGAACCCAGGAGGGGGAGGTTGTGGTGAGCTGAGATTGTGCCATTGCACTCCAGCCTGGGCAACAAGAGTGAAACGTCATCTCAAAAAATAAATAAATAAATAAATAAACACACACTTAAGTACACAGGCCAATGAAACTATAAAGCAACCACACAAACAAGTCTGCATAATAACCAGGTAATAACACAATGACAGGATCAAATCCACACATATCACTACTAACCTTGAATGTAAATGGGCTACACTCCCCATCTGAAAAGCACAGAGTGGCAAGCTGGATAATGAACCAAGAACTAATAGCAAGCTGTCTTCAAGAGACCCAATTCATATGTAATGACACCTATTGGCTCAAAATAAAGTGATGAGGGAAAATTTACCAAGCAAATGGATAACAGAAAAAAGCAGAGATTGCTAACATAATTTCAGACAAAACAGACTTTAAACCAACAAAGTTCAAAAAAGACAAAGAAGAGCATTACATATTGGTAAAGGGATCAATTCAACAAGAAGATCTAACTATCTAAAATGCATGCATCCAACACAGCAGCACCCAGATAAATAAAACAAGTTCTTAGAGACCTTTAAAGATCCTCAGATTCCCACACATTAGTAGTGAGACACTTCAACATTCCACTGACAGTATTAGAAAAATCATCTAGGCAGAAAATTAATAAAGATATGCAGGATCTGAACTCAACTCTTCACCAAATAGACCTAATAAAAATCCACAGAACTCTTCACCTAAAAACAATAGAATATACATTCTTCCCATTACCACACTGCACATACTCTAATATTGACCACACAGTTAGACATAAAAGAATCCTCAGCAAATTAAAAAAAAAAATTATACAACCACACTCTTGGGCCACAATGTAATAAAATTACAAATCAAAACTAAGAAAATAATTCAAACCCATATAATTACATGAAAATTAAACAACCTGCTCCTGAATGACTTTTAGGTAAATAATTAAAATTAAAGCAGAAATTAAGATCATTGAAGCTAATGAGAACAAAGATATAACATACAAGAATCTCCAAGACACAGCTAAGGCAGTGTTAAGAGGGAATTTTATAGCACCAAATGCCCACATCACAGAGTTAGATCTCAAATAAAAAAACTTATCATCACAATGAGAGAAATTAGAGACACAAGAGGGAAACCAACCACAAAGTCAGCAGAAGACAAGAAATATCCAAAATCAGAACTGAACTGAAGGAAATTGAGACACACACAGGAAAAAAAAAAAAAAAAAAAAAATACAAAAGATCACTGAATTCAGGAGTTGTTTCTTTGAAAAAATTAAAAAGATAGACTAATGAAGAAAAAAGGAAAGAAGATCCAAATACATACATTTAGAAATGACAAAGGAGCCATTACCATTGACCCCAGAAAAATACAAAAAAAAAAAAACACTCAGAAGCTAAGATTAACACTTTTATGTATGCAACTAGAAAACCTACAAGAAATTGTTAAATTCCTAGACATATACAATATCTCAATACTGAACCAGGCAGAAATTGAACCCCTGAGCAGACCAATAATTAGTTCCAAAATTGAATCAGTAATAAAATAAACCTACCAATCACAAAAAGCCCAGGATCATACTCACAGCCAAATTCTATTAGCTATACAGAGAAAAGCTGTTATTCAAAAAAAATTGAGGCCTTCCACCTTGTTCTATGAGGCCTGTATCATCCTGATATCAAAACCTGGCAGAGACACAACAACAAAAAGAAAACTTCAGGCCAATATTCCTGATGAACAAAGATGCAAAAATCTCAACAAAATATTAGCGAACCCAATCCTACAGTACATCAAAAAACTAATCCACCTTGATCAAGTAGGCTTCATCCCTGGGATGCAAGGTTGTTTCAACAGACACAAATCAATAAATGTGATTCATCACATAAACAGAACTAAAGACAAAAACCACATGATTATCTCAATAGATGTAGAAAAGCCTTTTGATAAAATTAGCATCACTTCATGTTAAAATCCTCAGCAAACTACTCATTGAAGTTTACTTCAAAATAGTAAGAGCCATCTATGATAAACCCACAGCCAACATCATACTGAATGGTAAAAGCTGAAAGCACTGCCCTTTAAAGCCAGCACAAAACAAGGCTACCTTCTCTCACCACTCCTATTCATCATAGTACTGGAAGTCCTAGCCAGAGCACTCAGGCAAGAAAATAAAATAAAAGGCATCCAAATAGGAAGGGAAGAAGTCAAACTTTCCCTGTTTGCAGATAACATGATTCTATATCTAGAAAACTCCAGAGTCTCTGTGCAAAAGCTTCTTGATCTGATAAACACCTTCAGCAAAGTTTCTGGATACAAAATCAATGTTCAAAAATCACTAGCATTTCTATACCCAAACAACATCCAAGCTGAGAGCCAAATCAGAAACACAATCCCATTCACAATTACCACAAAAGAATAAAATATCTAGGAATACAGTTAACCAGGGAGATGAAAGATCTCTACAACAACGATTATAAAACAATGCTCAAAGAAATCAGACATAACAAAAACAAATGGGAAAACATTCCATCCTCATGAATGGGAAGAATAACTATCATTAAAATGGCCATAATCCCCAAAGCAATTTACAGATTCAATGCTATTCTCAAACTGCCAAAGATATTCTTCACAGAATTAGAAAAAAACTATTTTAAAATTCACATGGAATCAAAAGAGAGCCCAAATAACCAAAGCAATCCTAAGCAAAAAGAACAAAGCTGGAAGCATCACATTACTCAACTTCAAACTATGCTACAAAGCTACAGTAACCCAGACAGCATGGTACTGGTTAAAAAAAAAAAAAAAAGAGTGAGAGAGACACATAGTACACATAGATCATCAATGGAACAGAATAGAGAGTCCACAAACAAAGCCACACACCTAAAACCATCTGATCTTTGACAAAGGCAATAAAAACAAGCAACAGAGAAAGAACTCCTTATTCAATAAATGGTGCTGAAATAACTGGCTAGACATATGCAAAACATTGAAGCTGGACCCCTTCCTTACACCATATATAGAAATCAAATCAAGATGGATTACAGACCTAAATATAAAATCCAAAACTATTTTTAAAACCCTAGAAAAAGCCTATGAAGTATCATTCTGGATATAAAACCTGGAAAAGATTTCATGATGAAGATTCCAAGAGTAATTGTAACCAAAACAAAAATTGACAAATGGGGCCTAATTAAACTAAAGAGCTGCTGCACAGCAAAAGAAACTACTAACAGAGTACACAGACAAACTACAGAATGGGAGAAAATATTTGCAAACCAGCCATCCAACAAAGGTTTAATACCAGAATCTACAGAAAACTTAAAAGCAAAAAACCACTCCATTAAAAAGTGTGCAAAGGACATGAACACATTTCAAAAGAAAACACACTTGCAGCCAAGAAACATGAAAAAAATGTTCAACCTCACTAATCATTACAGAAGTATAAATCAAAAGCACAATGAGATGTCATCTCAGACCAGTCAGAATGATCATTAAGAAAAAGTCAAAACATAACAGATGCTGGCAAAGTGGCAGAGAGAAGAGTACACTTATATACTGCTGGTAGGTGTGTAAATTAGTTCAGCCATTGTGGAAAGCAGTGTGGTAATTTCTCAAAGAACTTAAAACAGAATTCCCACTCAACCCAGCAATTCTATTATCGGGTATATTCCCAAAGGAATGTAATGTATTCCACCATAAAGACACATGCATGAATATGTTTATTGAAGCACTATTCACATTAGAAAAGACATGGAATCAATCTAAATACCCATCAATAGTAGACTGGTTAAAGAAAATGTGGTACATATACATCATGGAATATCAAAAAAAAACATAAAAAATAGGATCGTGCCCTTTGCAGCAACATGGATAGAGCTGGAGACTATTATCCTAAGCAAACAAATGCAGGAACTAAAACCAAATGCTGTATGTTCTCACTTTAAGTGGGAGCTAAGCAATGACACCACATGGACACAAATAGGGAAACTGCAGGCACTGAGGCTTACTTGAGGATGGAGATTAGGAGGAGAGAGAGGATAAAAAAAAATACCTATCTGGTACTATGCTCATTACCTAGCTAACTAATATGCACACCAAACTCCCACAACACACAATTTACCTGCAAAACCAACCTGAAAATGTAAAAAGAGGAGCTTTACCTATCTTACTGAAACTATTGGAAACAATCAAGGAGGAAGGATTCCTTTATAACTCATTCTACAAAATCAGTGTCAGCTTGATACCAAAATCAGGCAAGGGCACAACATAAAAGAAAACTCACAGGCCAATATTTCTATACTAGCAAACAAAAAAGAGCAAACTGAATCCGAAAGCACATCAAAAAGATAGATCATGACACTCTAGTGGGTTTTATGCCAGGGATGCAAGGATGGCACAACAGTCTCAAATCAATAAATATGATTCACACATAAAGAGAATTAAAAACAAAAACCATATGATCATCTCAATAGATGCAGAAAAGTCATTTGATAAAATCCAGTATCCCTTTATTATTAAAAAAAATCCTTAACAAACTAGGCATTGAAAGAACATATCTCAAAATAATAGGAGTCATGTATGACAAATACACAGCCAACATCATAATGAATAGGGAAAGTTGAAAGCATTCCCCCTAAGAACTGGAAAAAGACAAAGGTGTCTACTTTCACCACTCATTTTCATCATAGTACTGGAAGTCCTAGCCAGAGTAATCAGGCAAGAGAAAAAAATAAAAGGCATCCAAATTGGAAAAGAGGAAATCAAATTATTTTTGTTCACTGATAACATGATCTTATGCCTAGAAAACCCAACAGACTCCTCCAAAACTCCTGGACTTACTTGATAATGACTCCAATAAAGTTTCAGGATATAAAATCAATGAACAAAAATGTGTCGTATTTCTGTACACAAATAACATTCAAACTGAGAACCAAATCAAGAACACAATCCCATGTACGACAGCCACAACAAAACTAGAAATGCATTTAAGCAAGAAGGTAAAATATCTCTATAAAGAGAACCACACAATACTGATTTTAGAAAATCATAGATGACCCAAACAGGAAAACATCTCATGGTCATGGGTTGGAAGAATCAATACTATTAAAATGGCCATACTGCCCAAAGCAATCTACAGATTCAATGCAATTCCTATCACACTACCAACATTTATCACATAATTTTTTAAAAAATCCTGAAGTTCACAGGGAAACAAAGAATAGCCTGAATAGTCAAAGCAATCCTAAGCCAGAAGTACAAAGCTGGAGGCATCACATTACCTGATTTCAAATTATACCATAAGGACATAGTAACTAAAACAGCATGGTACTGGTACAAAAATAGACACATAGACCAATGGACCAAAATAGATAACACAAAAATAAAGCCAAAAAACCTACAACCAACTGATCTTTGTCAACATTGACAAAAATGAAAATGGGGAAAAGACACTCTATTCAATAGATGGTTCTGGGAAAATTGGCTAGCCACATGCAGGAGAATGAAACTAGACTTATTTCTCACTATATACGAAAATTAACTCAAGATGAATTAAAGGCTTGAATGTAAGACCTAAAACTATAAATGTCCTAGAAGAAAATGTAGGGAAACTTTTCTGGACATTGGCCTAGGCAAAGAATTTATGACTAAGACTCTGAAAGCAAATGCAATAAAAACAAAAATAGACAAATAGGACTTAATTAAATTAAAAATTTCTGCACAGCAGAAGAAATAATCAAAAGAATAAACAGACAACCTACAGCACTATCTACTATAGCAAAGACATGGAATCAACCTAAATGCCCATCAATAGCAGGCTGGATATGGTAAACCTAAGTTCCCATGGGAGAAAAGATTTGCAAAGTATGCATTCGAGAAAGGCCTAATATGCAGAATCTCCAAGGAATTCAAGCAGCTCAACATCAAAAAAAAGACTTCATTAAAAATTGGGCAAAAAACATAAAGACATTTCTCAAAAGAAGGCATACAAGTGGTCAATAAACATCTGAGAAAATGCTCAACATTACTAATCATAACAGAAATGCAAATTAAAAACAAGATATCATCTTATCCCAATCAGAACAGTTATTATTAAAAAGTCAGAAAATAACAGATGTTGCTGTGGATGCAAGGGAAAAAAGGGTATGTTTATACAATGTTAGTAGGGATGTAAAGTCACACAACCCCTACAGAAAATGATATGGAGATTTCTCAAAGAACTAAAAATAGAACTACCATTTGATCCAGAGAAAACATGTCACACTGTAGCAGAATTGAGTGTACATATCTCAGATGGGATAAAGTCTTATCTCAACAATTGGTGCTTCATCCTCCAAGAGTCTGCCCAGCTTTTCCCAACAGATTCAGAAATGTGAGATATTCAAGCTATATCTTGGGCTCTCTTACAGGCTCTCCTACTTTTCCTTGCTTGCATTTGAGCCCTTTCTCTTCCCAAATCTCTCCTGAGGATTTTCTCTTCACCTATTCAGTAGAAGATCATGGGGAAGGCTCTCTAAACAAAATAGGGCCTACTTTCCCAACGAGCAAGGAGACAAAAGGGAATTTGAGTTGAAGTCCCTTCTGCTTGCTCTAGGCCAGAGGTTCCTAATGCTAAGCCATTAACTAGTGGTGGTGCATCATGAAGTTCCTAGAGTCCTTAGAAAAATTAAGATACCATTTTTTTGAAAGTGAGATATATTGAATTTTAAGGATTGTTCTTTATTCTATTAATTTTTGTGTAAAACAGTTATATTTGTTTATTTTATTAACATCCTTACTTAGCAAAATACTTTTAAACTCCCTACTCCAATTTTCAAAAATGTACTGGATTAAAGTTCCCAAATCTAGAAATCACTTTTCCAGATATGAAATTCTAATTTTCCAACCCATCAGGGCATCTACTGTCCATCTCCTGTATTCATGACCATGGTATTTTGGCAGACGTGCTATCAAAAGAGCAGACCCCATAACTGCCCTTGAAGAGACAACCCAGACCGCCTTAGGTCCTCTACTGAAAAAATAAAAAGATAAGCTTTAATATATCTGAAAAATTAATTTGCTATTGTATTAGTCTGTTCTTATGCTGATAATAAAGACATATTCAAGACTAGGTATTTATAAAGGAAAGAGGTTTAATGGATTCAGAGTTTCACATGGCTGGGGAGACCTCACAGTCATAGCTGAAGGCAAATGAGAAGCAAAGTTATGTCTTACATGATGGTGGGCAAGAGAGCATGTGCAGGGGAACTCCCTTTTGTAAAACCATGAGATCTCATGAGACTTATTCACTATCATGAGAATGGCAGGGGAAAAACCCACCCCCCATGATTCAATTACCTCCCACTGAGTCCCTGCCATGATGTGGGGATTATTACAATTCAAGGTAAGATTTGGGTGGGGACACAGAGCCAAACCATATTGTATCTCTTTTCAAATTCAGATAGTATAAAGACAGCTATCAATTATAAACACAAAGAAAGGAGACGACATGTATAATATTTGAAAGCAGTGTCAAATTTCATGTCCTCTTACCCTGGCCCAGATAGTGAGGTAATTCAATAAACCTGGGGAGGTGGGGACAATCTCAGGACCAAAGTGAGGGAGACAGGGGAAATAAGATTTGGTAGGAAGAGGATTGGTCTCAGAAGCCACAATGTGGCCATTTCATTCTTATAGAAAGCAGGCTACATCATCTAAAACACATGCTCTTCAACTTTATTTAATAATTTATTTCATCATGTCTAGTTCTATGCTAGCTATCTCTCAGGATATGCACAAGCAACAGTTTTCAGTCCCTAGGAAACTTAAAATATGTTTTTAAAGAAACAAAAATAAATAGTGTAAGAGAATATACTAAACAATGTAATAAAAAGTAAATTATATTCAAAAAAGAAAAAAAGTAGTGCATGTTGCAATGGTTAATTTCAGGAGGTAGATAGCAATTATAAAGATAGCACATGTGGAGAACCAGAGAATCAGGATAGGGGCAGTAGAATGGCATCGAAACTTGTTTACAGAAGAATCTGGATGTAAGGCAAAAAATTGAAGCATCTCCTCCCCTTTTATTAGTTCCTTTTTGAATATTCTCCTACTGCTAATTCCAATCTCTCTCTTTCTAATTCTACTGAACTCACTCCTCCCTAAAAAATAAAAAAATAAAAATAAATTGCCATACTGTGAAGAGTCATTTTAGCCTTATGGATTGAATCTTGTCATTACCAAGATGTGCTGGCTCAAGTAAGCAAATGTATTCTGGAGGGGCTGCAGGGCTGGTAGGAAATTGGGATCCCAGCAATTCTTCAGCCAAATGAACATTACAAGATTTATATTTGTCTTAGCAATTCCTGGATTTCTACTATCTTTAATCTGCTGAACCGTAATTGGGATTTTTAAAAGGGAATTTAGGTCATGTGAAGAAATTATCATTGTGAAATTCATTTTAACTAGATATTTTGGAAGATTATGTTCCTTGCAACACATCTTTAAAAAATTACAAGCCTACTAATACTTAAGTAATACTTATCTCCAGTTTTACCTCTGAATTTCGATGAGACTTTCTGGGCATTTCAAAGCCCATATAATCAAGGGGATAACAAATTATGAACATCCAGCCTTATTTACTACTTTGCTGTCACTTCTATAATTATTTTTGGTTTCACAGTCTTCAGTGTCTAGGATAATTGTTCAGTAATTTCCCCTTTCTTTCTGGCACATTTAGAGTTCATTTTGCGTGCACACTATCCCCTTCCCCTTTAAGGAATAACAAGAATGTTCATATCTTGTTTTAACAAGTGGATGTTCTGCCCCAGCTTCAGAGTCAGAACTTCACACTATTAAAAGGAGAGTTTTATGTTTAACTTTTTGCCCTGTGAGAAAAGCAGGATATGTCAAGCATCTACTTAAGTTTTTTTTTTTTTTTTTTTTTTTTTTTTTTTTTTTTTTTTTTTTTTTTTTTTTTTTTTTTTTTTTTTTTTTTTTTTTTTTTTTTCCTTACGAGTCCTTCTCATGAGTTAATTTCTTTCATAGACTATATAAGCCCTTAAAGAGCAGCACTGTTCACTGACAAACACACTGGCATGCAGTTAATCATTAATTTTGCATGGTCCACATATGCTGTCTTCTGGACTCTATATTGTTTGAGAGATTTCCTCCCATTCCTGTAAATGTAATTGTGTGAAGGCTGGTGTTGGATCTTTATCTAACCTATTATCAGCAATCCAGACAGTCTCTTAGAACCTCCCTTTAACAAGACCAAGTTACAGAGTTCACAAGGCTTAAACCCACATGAATTCAGTAGTATTTTTTAATGGCAAAACAACAGCTGCAGGGGCAGATTCAATGACACGCCCTGGCTGAGTATGTGCAGATACTAAAAACAGGTGCACCTCATGACTGTTATGCTGTGTGCCTTTAAAAAAAAAATGACATGCATTTCTTCATCAGATCAAGATGTTTTCAGAGGCATAAAGGAATTCAGAAACATGGTGAGCTGAAATACTAAGGCTTTTAAAAAACAATAAAGGCAGAAAAATTGAGAGTTCTACATTAATGCCAGTGAGCATACTACCTTATGAAAATCCAAGAATCCAGCCATCTGAATAATAAAAATGACTTTTAAATGGCAAGCAAATTAAATCACAATATCTTTTTTTTCTTTCTTGGACTTGATCTGGTGTTCCAGCTTCGTACCCCTTGGGGAAAAGTTGAAATTAGGCTTTGTGTGTGTGGAGGAGAGGCAGATTTGAATGTGATCCTGTTCAAATAATCTCTTCCAGCCTTGCTTTTCGGTGGGACATGAAGACTGGAAAGAGTGAGCCTCCAAGCCCCTGGCGTAGAGGCAACACCTTCTGTGGCCATGCTGCCAGGAAGGCTCCAAAGGGAGTGCCCAATAAATGTCAGTGTTGTGTGGTTATTTCAACTTTAAAGTAACTTGCACAAGTTCACTTGAAAATTAACACTGCAGTCATACAGAGGGGAAAAGGAGTGTGTGTTGTTTCCAGACATAATTGAGATTGAACTCTAACCAATTCAGAAACAAGCGTTACTTTCCGCAGCTCTAGAGAAGCCAGCTTCCCTCTGCCAGAAGGGAAGTATTGGAATCGTCATGAACACAAAGCGTTCTGTATGCAGCTTGCAGAGAGAAGCAGCCCTGTCATTCAGGCTGGCCATTCATCTTTGTGTGTCCTTACAGCAGAGGTAGTGCGAGAAGGAGTTTACTCCCCACTAAAACATGAGTGGTGCTTCTGGGGTCTGCAGACCCTCCCACACCAGCTGTGTTTGAGGCATTCCTGACACGGGAAAGAGCCCAAAGATCACCTTCAACCTGCTACATAATGATCAATGATGCTGGCCCCTTCCCAAGAGCTCTGAGCATTTACCTGCCTCATACAGAGCCCTACTTTTCCCCAGGATTCATAAAGGTCGACAGGAGCCCATTGAGGAAATCAGAAACAACCTCAAGAGACATTATTCAGACCCACCAGAACTCCTGACATGTGAAAGCACTTCTTGGAGGCCTGCCACCGCCAGAAGAAACAGCCTAGATTTGGAAACTGAGAATACTCAAGTTATGTAAAGGTTGAATAAAAATAACAATTCTGATGCTACTTTTTTATTATAGAAGCTTCACATTTCATCTCTTGCCACTAAGCTCCTGAGATGGGAGGGGGGCTGTATTGCTGACTCACTGGCTTCTGTGTCTCTTGGGTTTCTATCTTTAGTGGAGAGCCAGGTTTTTGACATGGGGTAAAGTAAGATATAACAAATGAGTGGAGAAGTTACAGAAATAAGTTTGTTAGGCATAATGCTAACATTTTGAAACTATGACATTCTTAATAACATAGTATTTTGTTAAAATTTTGGAGTTTCAAGCAATGAGTTGAAGAGTTTTGGTTATTTTAATAATCAAAGAACCCTTCTTGTCCCAACTATGTTAGCAAGAGGAGGAACTGAAGGTTTACTATTAAATGTAATTGTCAAAACATTATCAGTGCAAACTCAAATGTTCTGAATGTCTTTAGCTAAAATGTGTAAAATAACTTATAAAACATAAATACAGATAGAGGCAGGTAAGAGCAGAATCATGTTCATTTGTCAGAAGAGCAGCAGGGAGAACTTGGGTTGGGACCAACACATGAAGCATGAAGTCCTTCTTGGTTTACCTGGGGGAAAGGAGTTGTCAGAAGCAAGTTGTCAGAAGGCTGAGAGTAAAAGTGTCCAAGCAGCACAGTAACAAAGAACACAAACTTTTCCATCAGACCAATTTGCAATGCAAACCTGGCTTTGCCACTGGGATCCATGAGCATACATTCCCTAAACTCTAAGTCTTATTTCTTTAATTTAGAACTGCCTATGGCCATGTTGTGCTGCCTAAATGAAACTATATACCTAAAAGATATGAGCAAAAGTCTCAAAACCAAGAATGCAAATAAAAGATGAGCATATATGCTCAGAAACAGGTCAACAACTAGGAACCAAGAAGTTAAGAAAATATAGTGACAAACAACAAGGTCTAATTTTCCAGAAGCCAGAAAAGTATCCAAAAAGCTAGAGACCAAGAAGTGGACTTAGTGATCAAGACATAAAACAATTCAAAAAAGTAAAGAAAGCAATTAGATCCAAAGCTAAAATGTCACAGTGAGCAAACCTTGCATCATCTGCATCCCAACAGCACAGAAAGTGATTTGAAGTGAGAATTGAAATTAGCCTATGTAGCTTACGTAGCCAGTGGGAGAAAAGGGAACACAGCATTCTAGATAAAGGGCAAATAACAAGTGCAGGACATTTTAGAACACATTGGCCATTAAAACAGCATTGGTGAAGAATAAAGCATCCACAGGAGATAGAAAGCCTGGTTCCAGAGAAGATAATGTTGTAACTGTACCACGTTCATGCATGAAATTGTCTCACAGATATGTGTCATCTGAAAGAGAAGCTACCTAGACATTCACTTGCTGAGAAGAGCTCTAGAAGAAGAACTATAGACACTTTTAAAACAGTAAACATTTTCAAATTTTCTACTTTTTAGGTATATTCTGCCACATTTTAAACATGTATATCAGTTGTCACTCACCCCATAAGCTGATGTCTTATGGCTTCATATTAATTTCTATTGCTGCTGTAACAAATTACTACAAACTTACTGGCTTATATCAACAAAAATTTGTTATCTTACAGTTCTGAGGGTCAGAAGACTTACTGGGCTAAAATTCAGGTGTTAGCAGGCTAGGTTCCTAGTGGATGCTCTAGGACAGAAGCTGTTTTCTCACCTGTTCTATCTTCTAGAGGCTGCCTGTATTCCTTGGCTCATGGTTCCTTCCTCCATCCTCATTGCCAGCAGTGTAGCATCTTCAAGTCTCTCTGTCTCTCTCTCTTTCCCGCCTGGTCCCATCCCCACTTTGATCCTTCTGCCTCCCTCTTCTAAGGACCCTTGTGATTGATTACACTGGGTCCACTGGGATGATTCAGGATAATAATCCCATCACACAATCTTAAGCCACATTGGCAAAGTCCCTTTTGCCACATAAGATAACATAATCACAGATTTGGGAGGCTAGGAAATAAATATCTTTGGACGCTATTATTCTGCCTACCACAACCTTAAGTAACATATATTTTGGTAACTCCCAAGTTTTTGTCTTAGCATAGACCTCACCCTTGAACTTCAGACTCAGTTATCCAATAGCTTATTCCACATCTCTACCTAGATTTCCAGCTAGTGTCTCAAACTCAGAATGTCCAAAGCTAAATTACTGAATTATACTCAGCACCCTCACTGCAGCAAAACCTGACTTTCTTGCAGCTTCTGCCTCTAAATCTATGGCAAGTATTGTTAAGTGCCACATAATGACATTTTGGTGAACAGCAGACATTTAAGTTGGTGGTCCACTAAGATTATAATACTGTATTTTATTGAGCCTCTTTATTACGTATATATGTTTAGATACACAAATACTTAACCATTGTATTACAATTGCATACAGTATTCAGTCCAGTTACAAACAAGTTAGGTTTACAGCCTAGGACCAATAGGTGTGTGGCCTAGGTATGTAGTAGATTTGTGTAAGTACACTCTATGATGTTCCCATAATGATCAAATTGCCTAATGCTGCATTTTTTAGAATGTATCCCCGTCATTAAGCAATGCACGATTGTACATTATCTCTGTTGCTCAGGCCAAAAATCTCTTTTTCTCACATTCTGCAACCAATGAGCATGTTCATTATCCCTATATGTCCATACAAAGACTTATACACAAATATTCATAGAAGTTTTATTTGTCTTAGTAAGAGCTCCAAACTAGAAACAACTCAGATATCCATCAACAGGTGAATGGATAAACAAAGTATGACAAATTAGTATAATGAAATACTATTCATCAATAAAAATAACTATTTGTATTATCCATAACAACATGGATAAATCTCAAAATAATTATGTTGAAGGAAAGAAGACATAGAGTATATACTATGTTGATTTATATAAAATTTTAGAAAGTTCACATTAATTCACAGTGACAGTAAGCAAATGAGTAGTTGCCTAGAAACAAGGTTGAGGTGTTAGATACAGGCAGGAAAAAGTCATTACAAAGGAGCACAAGGAAATTTCCAGGAGTTAGCATGTTCACTATCTTAAATATGATGCCGGTTTCACAGGTGCATATATATGTCAAAACTTAATTGTGTCTTCTTCAGATATGCACAATCTATTGTGTGTCAGTTATAGCTTAATAAATTTGTTAAAAATATACTGTCATCATTAAGAAAATGTACATTGTTTTTAAAAATATAAGGTTGTCTTCTAACACATGGAAGGTATTTATTAAAGTGATTTGAAATTGTAAAAACTACTAACATTTTGCCAAGAATGAAGCACCATTAAAACTGCTGAAATTATCATGATTTCAATTATGTTATTTTGCTGTTCATTTCTTCTTCAGAAAATATACTTTTGTTTCAACAAAGAGAAGCAATACTAAAATAAGATTTGTAAAGTTTAGTAGGAAAACTATTCTTTTAAAATTATAGTTTTTATGTAATTTTCAAGAAGTAAATTGTACACTGCATTTTCTTGAAAATTGCAAAGACAATCTGCAAAAAGAAACGGCAAACCTCTTCCTAAAAAACACCTAGAAATTCTGGCTGAAATACCACCTGCATCCTTTAAAAAGAAAGGCAAGGCAAGCCTATAAGGAAATAAAGATGGACTCTTACATGTCTGTAGACAGATCTAAAAAACAAAATGGAATCGTTCAAACTGAAACTGAAACCGCCCCAGTGGGTTTGTATCTGTTGGACTTGATTTTCAAGAATCTGAGTTCTGGCTGAGCACAGTGGCTCACGCCTATAATCCTAGTACTTTGCGAGACCAAGGCAGGCTGATCACCTGAGGTCAGGAGCTCGAGACCAGCCTGGACAAATAATGAAATCCCATCTCTATTAAAAATGCAAAAAAATTAGCCAGGCGTAATGGCAGGCTTCTGTAATCCCAGCTACCTGAGAGGAGAATTGCTTGAACCAGGGAGGTGCAGGTTGCCGTAAGCCAAGATAGCGCCACTGCATTCCAGCCTGGGCAACAAGAGAGAAACTCCTTCTTAAATAGATAAAAATTAAAAAAGAACCTGATTTTCTAAGCCTATTTTGTGCACAGAAAATGTGGCCTGGGCCTACAAGGATCAGAAACTTTTAAGAACTCCATATAATGTTAGAACAGTCAAGGGACTACAATTCCAGTTAGAAAATAATAATACAGCCAATCACACAATAAGACAACAAGAAACCATGTCTATCTCAGTCTAGATTCAAGTGTAAAAACAATCTCCTCTGAGAATTTATCATGGGGTAACAACTTCCATGGGTTTGGGATCTGAAATGATTATATTCATGTGGTCTGGGAAGCCCAAAATGAGGAATTAACATTAAAAATTACCACAAAAGTTAACTCAAAACTCCTCAAGAAGGACAGTCATTCAGGCAGGGATTCTCACAGATAAAGCTCTGCTTATGATGAATTTACAATCTTGAATTACAGATCGAACAATCCATATGAATGAGAGATGCAGAAATAGCAGCATTATTATCCGTTCCACCCTCAGAGAACTCAAATGATAGGACTCTCTGAAATAAACAATGAAAACGGAAATGACTATGTTGATGTGATTAGAGGTATAACAGAAGGACACAAAACATTACAGAGAACAGTATATTACTAAGAAAAAGAGGACACCACAGCAAAATTTAAAAAGAACCAAATGGAACTTCAAAATTTGTTTTAAATATACTTACTGAAATATGAAACCAAACCAATGGGTAAGTGCAGATGTGATATAGCAAATGAGAAAATTACTGAGATGAAAGATACAGCTGAGGACATTACTCTTCTTCAGCAAAGACAGTAAATTTGATGGAAAATATGAAAGATAAAGATGCGTATCACATCTACATTTACCCACTCATTTGGCTTTATATTTCAGTAAGCATATTTAAAACAAGTTTTGAAGTTCCATTTGGTTCTAGAATGAGAAAATCCAACATATGTCCAGTGATATTTTTAAAACAAAAAATAAAGATAATGTCAGAAAGGAAATACTTAAAGTCATAGGAAATAGAATTTTCCAGAATTTGTGAATGACATGAATTATCAGATTTTAGAATATTTAATCCTAAGCAGAATAAAAATGAATAAATCCACTCTAGACATACTGAAGTGAAATTGCTCAAGACCAGAGACAAACAGATTTAAAAGCAGTAAGAGAGAGAAAAAAAGTAGATGATCACACAGATGTAACGATCAGAATTCAGAAGATAAGGACCCGAGTATAATACTCTCCTAATGCTAATGTAAAATAAATCATAAGAAAATAAAATACAATAATACTGCACATAAATGAAATATTTGAAAAATGAAATACTCTAGTAGAATACACATTTCAGACACCTGAAACATCCCATTCTACAATGCTTTATATTTTGGCTAAATTATAAGTGAAATTTTTTATAAAATATGTTATACCATTCCTGAGTTAGTATTCAAAGCATGTTAAATATGACGTAATTTTTTCTTGAACTCTCAAGTGGTGTGCCATAATCAAATTCTATAAAAATACATGTAAGGGAGGTTTGGGTTCAAGATAACAAACTGAACATGTTAATCATTTTCTCAAAATTCTAATGCAGTATCTGTAAAGAAACTATCAACAGAGTAAAACACACAACTTATAGGATGTGAGAAAATATTTGCAAAGTATGCATCTGGCAAAGGTCTAATATCTAAAATCAGAAACTTAAATAAACAAACAAAAAAAAACTACTAAAAAGTGGACAAAGTACATAAACAGACACTTCAAAAGAAGACATACATGTGGCCAATAAGCATATGAAAAAAATGCTCAACATCACTGAGCATTAGATAAATGCAAATCCAAACTATAATGAGATATCATCTCACACCAGTCAGAATGGCTACTATTAAAAGACAAAAAAATAACAGATGCGGGCAAGGTTGTGGATAAAAGGAAAAACTTATACACTGTTGATGAGAATGTGAATTAGTTCAGTCATTGTGGAAACACAATTTGACAATTTCCCAAGGAACTTAGAACTATCATTAGACTCGGCAATCCCATTATTGGGTATATATTCAAAGGAATATAAATCATTCTATCATAAAGTCACATCCATTTATATGTTCATCACAGCACTATTCACAATAGCAATGACATGGAATCCTAAATGCCCATCAACAGTAGACTGGATAAAGAATACATAGTACAAATGCACCGTGGAATACTATACAGCCATAAAAATGAACAGGACTATGGCCTTTACAGCATCACTAATGGAGCTGGAACCATTATCCTAAGCAAACTAACACATAAACAGAAAACCAAATACCACGTTATCACTTATAAATGGGAGCCAAAGATTGAGTACACACGGACACAAAGAAGGGAATAACAGACACCAGGGATGATTTGAAGGTGGAAGGAAGGTAAGGATGATAAAACTACCTGTGAAGTACTATGCTTATTACCTGAGTGATGAAATAATCTGTAAATCAAATTCCTGTGAAATACAATTTACCTATATAACATACCTACACATGTACCCTCAACTTAAAATACAAATTTATAAAAAAAGAAAAAAGAAAAGAAAACAAAAATTATGGTACATATATACCATAGAATAGTATGCAGCCATAAAAAAAAGGAGATCATGTCATTTGCACCAACAGGGATGGAGCTGGAGGCCATTATCCTAAGTGAATTACCACAGGAACAGAAAACCAAATACCCCATGTTCTCCTTTGTAAATGGGAGTGGACACAAAGAAGGGAACAACAGATACTGGAAACTACTTGAGTGTTGAATGTAGGAGGAGAGTAAAAATAAAAAACTACCTATAGGGTACTAGGCTCATTACTTAGGTGATGAAATAATCTGTACACCAAACACCTGTGACATGTAATTTTCTCATGCAGCAAACCTGCCCGCATACTGCACGAATCTCAAATAAAGGCTTGAAAAAAATTGCTAGATTATTAGTGCTCATATCTACTTAATAAATGCTTCTCTGAAAAAACTCTCAGTGCTATAATGAAGAAATCACAGATTTTTTAAAGAGACTTCAGCTCATATCCTCACTCTGAAAGTTCATGAGTGTGTGACAGGACAAATAACTCAAGCTTTCCAAGTCTCAAATTCCACATTTGAACACTGAAAGTGGTAATCTATCCAATTACACTGTCAGAAGATATTAAGTTATATAGACTGACGGCTTCACTTACATGAGATAATACCAGACAGATGAACTCTTGTAGCTAGAATATTTTTCTTATACATTACTGTCTATAGTGAACTTCTTTATATGTTTGTGGAATGCCTCACTTCATGAGTTTGGGCTGCGATCCAACAGACCAACTCCCTTTATAGGAGCTTGATATGTTGGATACTAATTTCTCCAACCTCCGTTGCACCTAGAGTGAGGCATGTAACCTTGAATCTGCCAGTCAAAGTGTCAGATTTCAATTCTAGACGTGGGACATAAGAGAGCAAAGGTCTAGACAGTTCATATTTTCTCTCCCTGGCAGTGCCTGCAGAAGCAAAGACTACAAGCTCAAATTCCTGATGCAGAGGTAGCTGCATTATAAACAGCCACTTCTGATGCTGAGTAGATGAGAACAGTTTACTACCCCTGAGTGGTTCTGCCC
Source organism: Cebus imitator (assembly GCF_001604975.1). NCBI lineage: Eukaryota > Metazoa > Chordata > Mammalia > Primates > Cebidae > Cebus > Cebus imitator. Next base: position 538,344 of record NW_016107980.1, on the reverse strand, counting down.
CTTGATTTTGAATCTTGTGCCTGGGAACTTTGCCTTGAGCCCTATTCTCCAGTTTTTCCAATGACTCTCTAATCTAGCCAATATACTTAATAAACACTTCATTGCTTGCAACTAAGAATCTGACTGATAAGGCCACACAGTGTCATTCCCTAATATTGTGGTATCTTTTTTAGCAATCCTTGCTTCTGCGTAACCTTAAATCTTTGCCAATAAAAACCAAAGATGTCCAGAAGAAACCAGAGAAGTGTTTTAAAACAATGTGGTTCTATATGACCAGTGTGTGCCATTGTGATCACAGAATTGAGATTAAATAAAGGTGAATCATGCAGAATGAGAGAAATATAAAAATGTTAGAATCAGGAAAATGATGCAAAAGAATAGGACAGCTGCAAAAATTGAAGAAAAGTTGACCATACCAAAGTTCAAGAAAGTAATACTAAAGTGAGCCTCTAGAAGCGTTTTTACCATGTAACATAGTATAACTTTATGAGCTTTTTAGGGGAAAAAAATAACATTCACTATAAGTCAGCATAAATTTACCAATAAATCATGATAAGTTGATCTTATTTTTTTCATCTAAATAAATGAAGCTGGTAGATTATGAGAATCCAATAGATATAGTGTACATGAATTTCAACAAGACATGGGACAGGGTTCTTTCTGATATGCTGTGAACAAGATAAAGAAATGTATTCTGTACCAAGCTGCATGTAGAGAATCTGCAATCATTTGAAAGATTATTCCACAATGAATTGATGTTCCCATAGCAACTAAAGAGAAGTTTCACAAGGTTTTATTCCATTGCATCTCCTATTCAAGAGTTTTATCAGATGTAGGTAAATGCACTGAAAGTCTGTTTATAAAATTTCTGGATGATACACATTAAGGATCAAAGATACTATAACAATATCGCTTATAAACCATTCAGTCCCCATGGCATCCAACTATTGACTGGATTAAGCAAATAACACATCTCAATTGGTTACACTAAGTTCATAGCCTATACTTTCACAATAGTCTTTTCAATGTCTCATCACTATATGTAAGTTAGTATATTTGTGCTCATGTCATAAGCATTCAATGGCTTAATGTACATGAAATGCTTAGAACCAGGCTTGGCTCATAGTCAGTGTTTAATAAACATTAGCTACTATTACTATTATTTTTATGGTTATTAAACCTAGCTAACAAAGACCTGGCATTATGCTCATAAGGATAGATTGCTGAAAAAGACCATAATAAATGTAGTAGTTACAATAGGCATGGATCTCTAACCACAGAATCATTCAGTCTGAAGGGGAAGTGGTATTACTGAAGGAATCACAATAAGGCTGAAGAAACCAGAAAGTAGCTGCAGCAACAAAACCTGCAAAGACACATACATGTAATGTAGGCTCTCACCTATACTTCTCTGTACCTCGTATTTTAAAAATATTTGTTGACTCACTATCCCCATCAAGCTACCAATGATCTCCTTTACAGAACTGGAAGAAAACACCTTAAAATGCATATGGAACCGAAAGAGAGCCTGCATAGCCAAGTCAATTCTAAGCAAAAAGAACAAAGCAGGAGGCATCACACTACTGGACTTCAAACTATTCTACAAGGCTACAGTAATCAAAACACCATGGTACTGGTACCAAAACAGAGATATAGACCAATGGAACAGAACAGAGGCCTCAGAGGCAACACAACATATCTACAACCATCCGATCTTTGACAAACCTGACAAAAACAAGCAATGGGGAAAGGATTCCCTGTTTAATAAATGGTGTTGGGAAAACTGGCTAGCCATGTGCAGAAAGCAGAAACTGGACCCCTTCCTGACATCTTATACTAAAATTAACTCCAGATGGATTAAAGACTTAAACATAAGACCTAACACCATAAAAACCCTAGAAGAAAATCTAGGCAAAACCATTCAGGACATAGGCATAGGCAAGGACTTCATGACCAAAACACCAAAAGCATTGGCAACAAAAGCCAAAATAGACAAATGGGACCTAATCAAACTCCAAAGCTTCTGCACGGCAAAAGAAAGAGTCATTAGAGTGAATCGGCAACCAACACAATGGGAAAAAATTTTTGCAATCTACCCACCTGACAAAGGGCTGATATCCAGAATTTACGAAGAACTAAAACAGATTTACAAGAAAAAAACAAGCCCGTTCAAAGTGGACAAAGGATATGAACAGACACTTTACAAAAGATGACATACATGAGACCAACAAACATACGAAAAAATGCTCATCATCACTAGTCATCAGAGAAATGCAAATCAAAACTACATTGAGATACCATCTCACGCCAGTTAGAATGGCAATCATTAAAAAATCTGGAGACAACAGATGCTGGAGAGGATGTGGAGAAATAGGAACACTTTTACACTGTTGGTGGGAGTGTAAATTAGTTCAACCATTGTGGAAGACAGTGTGGCAATTCCTCAAGGACCTAGAAATAGAAATTCCATTTGACCCAGCAATCCCATTACTGGGTATATATCCAAAGGATTATAAATTGTTCTACTATAAAGACACATGCACATGAACGTTCACTGTAGCACTGTTTACAATAGCAAAGACCTGGAACCAACCCAAGTGTTCATTGATGATAGGCTGGACAGGGAAAATGTGGCACATATACACCATGGGATACTATGCAGCCATCAAAAACGATGAGTTCATGTCCCTTGTAGGGACATGGATGAACCTGGAAAAAACCATCATTCTCAGCCAACTGACACAAGAGCAGAAGATCAAACACCGCATGTTCTCACTCATAGGTGGGTGTTGAACAATGAGAACACATGGACACAGGGAGGGGAGCACTACACACTGGGGTCAGTTGGGGGGAAATAGGGGAGGGCTGGTGGGGGTTGGGGAGTTGGGGAGAGATAGCATGGGGAGAAATGCCAGATGTAGGTGATGGGGAGGAAGGCAGCAAATCACACTGCCACGTGTGTACCTATGCAACAATCTTGCATGTTCTTCACATGTGCCCCAAAGCCTAAAATGCAATTTAAAAATATATATATATACATATATATATGTTGACTGAATAAATGAGTACATGTTTGTTGGGAAATTTAGGGAGCATAGACAATAAGAAAAAACACTAAGAAAAAAGAGCCATGGGGTGTCTGTGTGTATAAAGCAGACTGTAGTTTTAACAAGAGTGAATAGAAAGTATTGGAAAGTAGAGGAAATAGGTGGGTTAGAGGAAATAAATGAGTCCAACTAATATGTGATCATGAATACCAAGCAAATAACGAATTTAGACTTGACTCTGTGATATGGCTTGACTCTGTGTCCTGACACAAAGATCATCTTGAGTTATAATCCCCACCTGTCAAAGGAGGGAGGTGATTGGATAATGAGGACGGTTTTCCCCAAGCTGTTCTCATGATCGTAAGTTCTCATGAGATCTGATAGTTTTATAAGGGGCATGTCCCCCTTCACACTCTCTCTCTTTCCTTCTGCCTCCTTGTGAAGAAGGTACCTGCTTCCCCTTCGCCTTCCACCATGATTGTAATTTCACTGAGGCCTCCTCAGTCATGTGGAACTTTGAGTCAATTAAACCTCTCTTCTCTATAAATTACCCAGTCTTGGATGTTTTTGTATACCTGTGTGAAAATTGACTTAAATACGCTTTGGCTCTTAAAGAAGGGAGATAGCACAACTAGAGTCCTGTTTTAGGAAGATTTTATCAGACAATAGGACAATATGATAAAAGAGTCACTAGAAGTCAAAAGGTCATGAGCATGCCACACAAATGACATAATTCTAAAGTGTGAGAAGGACATTAACATGTTGAGATGAAGTATAGACATAAAAGTCTTTATTACATCAAGCTTTTAAAAAATTGTATCTCATTTTTAATTTGTAAATAATTATATATATTTATGGAGTATATGAATACATTAGCATTAAATCAGGCTAATTTCACATATCCATCAACTCCACATATTTATCATTACTTTCTGGTGAGACCATTTAAAATGTACTCTTAGCTACTTCAAAATATAAAATATTTTATTATTAACTATGATCACTATGGTGTCCAATAGATCACTGAAACATATTTATCCTCTCTAAAATTTTGTACCCCTATCCCCCAGCGCTTGGTAACCACCATTCTACTTTTTATTTGTATAAATTTGACTTTTTTAGATTCTACCTTTAGGTGAGATCATGCAGTATTTGTCTTTCTGTGCCTGGCTTATTTCACTTACTGTAATGTCCTCTGGATTTATCTATGTTGTCTCAAATGACAGCATCTCTCTCTTTTGTAAAGGCTAAATAATATTTCATTGTATATATACATATACACACACCATGTTTTATGTATTCATCTGCTGATAGACATTTAGGTTGATTCTACAAATTGGCTATTATGAATAGTGTTGCAGTGAACATGGGAATGCAGGTATCTCCCCTACAATCTGATTTTAATTCCTTTGGATATATACCCAGAAGGATTGCTGAATCATATGGTAATTCTATTTTTAGTTTTTTTAGGAACCTCCATACTACTTTTCATAATGGCTATACTCATTTATGTTCCCACCAACAGCAGGCAAGTGTCCCATTTTCTCCACATCCTTGACAACACTTATAATTTTTGTTTTTTTGGTAATATCTATTTTAACAGGTAAAATATTATTATGGTTTTTTCATTTCTCTGGTGATTAGTGATGTTGAACATTTTTTCATACATCTGCTGGTCATTTGCATGTTTTAAGACATGTTTAACCAGGTTCTTTGCCCATTTTTAATAGGGTTATTTGTTTTCTTGTTATTGAGTAGTTTGAGTTCCATGTATTTGGGGATATTAATTCCCTATCAGATATATGATTTGCATATATTTTCTCCCAGTCTGTGGGTTCTCTCACTCTGTTGTTGTCTTTGGTGTGCAAACTTTTCAGTTTAATGTAATCCCATTTTTAAAAATTCAGATTGTATAAATATCTCACCTTTTACTTCAAACTTTAAATAGGTGATTATTCAATTTCCATTATTTAGTCAACTTAATTTACTTTCAAATTAAAGTTTCATGTTAGCATGTAGTATCAGTTTCAAAAGCTTAGAAAAGGATAAGTTCTGATCTATTGGGATAATTAATATCTCTTAAATAAACTAAATATTTGAATGAAATGGAATCCCATACTTTCTGCAGGAGAGGAATGTTAGAGCTGAAGAAACCGTAGAAGTTATCTATTCCAACTTCAATGTGGGGCTAATAGCTTATCTAGATGAGGTAAATTCAGAAACCATGAGTAAAAAGAATTTATTTCCAGTGCATTTATTAACTAGAAACCTTATTTTTAATAAAGACATGTTAATTATTTTTTGTATCCTGGTTAATTTTTACCTTCCTCATCCTGATTATCCTTTTAATTCCACTATGTAACAGGAACCTTTTATACAAAAGTTTTCTCAGTTAATACATTAAAATTTTATATCCAATAGTTTTCAGATTTAAGTCCATTCCTCATGTTATAGTACATTAAAATTAGAGCCAGGCTTTGTCTTCATACAACTCCTATGATAATATTCATTCTTAATTGTTTGGCTATCCCTTTGACTATGATCAAAAGTGTAAACTTCTTGTATCTGGAACCATGAAAATCTCTGCCATATATTTGCAAAATTAAACCATTGAATAAGTAGTCAAATATGATCAAGAAAAAACATCTTGTGTGATAGAGAATCTAGAGGTAACATTTGTTAAGCACTGAAAGTCTTTTTGTTTATGCATGTATTTGTGCAATCTTGCAATCTAAACTCTTAAATGAAAAGAGAAAAAGGTTTTTATATGTGTTTATGTACAATTAGCATCCAAAAAGTGAGATCCGATGATGTATTATATATTATAGGTTAATATTCCATATATTACCTATGTGCCATTTGTGAGCAATTTCCGATTTTAAATATTTTACAATCTTGCCAATAAGAAATAATTTTAAATGTTCCACTCCATGCAGGTGCTTCTGAACTGTGCATATTTTTCCCAGAACTAAAACTCACATGATCTATTGAATTTGCTCTTTTCCAGGATACCATTATCTCCCATTCCTCCAAACTCAGGGGTCTCAATTTTCTGTCTTATCTCCTTTACATCTTCTTGTTGGCACATACCAGGGTTCGCCTTTTGAACTTCGGTTCTATACACTTACTTTTTTGATAATCCATCTAAATCACAGCTTGAAATCTATCTGTAAATGGGTGAGTCTGGAATGTTACCTCTAGCATAGGTCCTGTCTCTCAACTCAGAAATTCAGTGCCACCTGAGTGTCTGCTAGGTATCTCAAACTCACCATGTCCAAATCTCAAGTTCTAATATTCCTCCTTAAGCATTACTCTTGCCCCAATTTTTCTCACTTCAGTTGGTAGTATATATATTTTTTTCAATGTTTCCACCAGTGCTCAGAGAAATTTTTCAGTAAAAGTCTAGCAAGTGTGGCTTCTGATGGATATTATTTGTGGGGGTTTGTTGAACATTTTTTAAAAAATGTTAAAACCACTCTTAGCTTCTGGGTCATACAAAAACAGATCATAACCCAGATTTGGCCCAAGGGTCATTGTTGGCCAATTCTGGGCTTAGACCAAAACCCTAGATCTATCATTAATTTCTCAATCTATTTCACAACCCATATCCATTCCATCAGCAGATGATGAGTGCTGTACTTTCAAAATACATCCAAAATCCTGCCACTTCTCAACACCTCCTCTCCCAACAGCTGATTTGAGCTTTCATCAGGGTGGTCACAAAAGCCTTCTATCTGGTCTTCTGCTTCCTTCTACCTAGAACATTCTTCCCTCGGATGTCCAAAGGGATTACTTCCCCTCCTTCTTCAAGTACTTACTCAGATGTCAGCTTTTCAGTGACCAATATGACAAAATGGAAACATTCCCTCAATATTTCTTACCTACTTTCTCAGCTTTTCCTTCTCCATAGTACTATGTAATCCATATTCACACTGCATATTGTACTCAGTAATTTTGTTCATTGTCAACAATAAAGTTCAAAGTGGGCAGGAAATTTTTTCTCTTTTATTCAGTTATATACTCGATGCCTAGCATATTGTAAGCATTCAATAAACACATGTTGAATCATTTAGTTAATTTAGTGAGGATAGTAATTTCAACATTGTTATATAACTTATCAATTGTTCATGAGTATTAGATCGGGAACAGCAAGAAAAGATCAAGTCCTTTAAATACATTGGCATCATTGAAAGCCAGGTAGAATAATGTCCTGGTTTAAGAACACATACTTGGCAATCATTGGAGAATAAATCCCATCTCTAGTGCTTTCTGGCCATGTGATAGAGGGAAGTTTACCTTATCTCCCTGCATCTAAGATTTTTTAGTCTATAAAATGTGTGTGAAAGCTCTTGGATTATTGATACAGTTGAATACAATATGCATATTAAGTGCTTAACACAGTAAATGCCACATAATTAGTTTCAGTGATTTGTAACTATTATCATCACTATTGTAACCACAAATAGTAGTATAAGAAAATGAATAGATTAATCCTTTAGGCTGCTTTGTTCTTGTTCATGTACCTGAACCACTCAGCTCAAATGTGTCTGTTTAAAGTACTGGACTTCTTTTAATTTACATGTTAAAAATGGACAAGCAGATAGTGAAATTGTTCTGTATCTTGATTGTGGCAGTCGTTTCATGATTGTACAATTTTGTTGCAAAACTGTACGATGAAAAGGGTGAATTTCACTGTAAGTTATGTCTTATTTCAAAAAAATAAATAGAAGCATTATTGCAGACATGTGGAACTATCATACTCATCAGAAATAATTACTTGCTTCCACCTACAATGAGAAACAAAAACCACAAGGAAAAATTTAATCACATCAGAGATAGATAATTCCTCCAGCCCCACCTCAGGGTATAGGAGACACAAAATGGCTATGCTTGCCTGATTTCAGGCAAAAAAACACAGTTATTTCAAAACAAAATAAAAGTATGTGCTGGCCTTGCAAAACCCGGAACTGAATCTCTTCTTTCTCTCTTATGGTTGGTACACAAGGAAAGGTGGCAATTACAAGCCTCTATTTACCCAAATATATGAGATAATCATATTATAATGCATTTATAATTTTATAGTTCCTAATGCTTTAGAAGCAAATGTTAATTAATGTAAAATCATTTTTAAATGTAATACCACTCAGAAATGTGTTTTTATGGTTAGATGCTGAAGTATTATATCCAAATTTTTACTATTCTTTGATAAATTAGCAACCTGAGTTAAGAGAAAACATCTCAACACTAATGATATTGCCAGGTCTACTGAAATTGACACAAATACGTGTCAATGAGTAGAACAGAAAAGAAAATTTTTTTGAATACATTTTTATAATTTAAATGATGCCGTTTTCTCAAGCATGAAAGTCATAGTTTCCAATGTGGCAACATACAATGTGGTCAACAGGGAGAAGGGAAATCCAAACCTTTATTTTTAAAAGAGATTTTATTTCAAGATAAACCTCCATTTACATTCACTTTTTATTAAATTTCCCTAAATTTTTCACAAGGCTGACTGACTGCCATATAAAGAAAAGAAATAAAAAAACAACAAAATGTTTTACTTAAAACTAATAACCCAAATTTTGTGGGAAAGTTCCATTTGCATCCAGCTTGAAAGAAAAGAAAATCAACAATTGGAATTTTCTAATCCCTGTTTAAGGACTCAAGCCAAGATTACTCAGAGATTTAGCTAGACATCTTAAATAAATATAGCAGAAACAAGGTCCATTTGAATTGAATTTGATCAGCTGTCTGTGGTGTCTAGACCCTAAATGATACTGTATTTCAGAAACAAAATGCTAAATGGTTACATATTTCCAGGACCTAATCTAGAGACACAAAGTAAACTCATTTCTTTGTAAGCTGTTAGAGTTTCCTAGGTATTTCTAAATACCTGTTCCAAAGAAAAGTTTTCTATGTTTAAACGGTGAAAAGATTTGAATCAAGGAACAAGGTCACTGTGACATGGGCTTGAATTCCTAAACTAATGTATGTGAGACAGCAATTGGCAAGGGTAGAATTTTTTTCTAGAGAAAGTAGACCAAATGCAATTTAATAAAAGGCAGATGGCAAATTGGAAGATGGGATAGGTAGAATAATGGAATTTATGCAGTTCCTTTTTTGTAATGAAAATTATTTATAAATGAAAGGTCAAGTATAATTTTCTAATTTCAAACTACAGAGATTAACACAAGGCTGAGCGGCTCATGAAGAGTCCTTCTCTCTATAACACTAATCTCCATATTGGTACTGATGAGCTCTACTGCAAGCGTCATACAGGGCTTTCAGGCAAGCTGGAATCTGCTATGGCATAGGGATGGTTTTAAATGGTTGCAAAGCAGACATAACAAATAGAAAAGTAGAAGTACTTCCTCAGACAGCTCCTCAGGGGTCTTCAGAGCTTCTGTGCGATCTTATTTTATGCAGCGTGGCAGTCACTTCACAGTTAAGCATTGTGCACATTTCTGGTTTCCACAAATTACAAGGGACATGTTGAATTAGCACTATGTTCAAAGCAAATCAATACAGATAATTAAAAGGCTGGAAAACAAGGTCTATGGGCAAAGGTGAAAGGAACTAGAACTCCCTCCCTTCTTTAGCTCCTTCAGGCAGGGCTTTTGTATCATGTCTCTTTTCCATCCCCTGAGTCCATGAGTATAAAATACCAGGAGAAGGGAGTCCTCAGTAAAAGCCTGTTAATTGGCCTGGAGGGAAAAAAGTAAAAAGAATGACAAAGGTCTTCAGATATATGAAGGGTCACTATTTTTTAAATTTGTAACCAGCTGCATCTGTTTCCACCATGTTTGGTACAAAGATAGAAGGCAAAAACTAAGCAGGAAAGGTTAGCATTCGTTTACCAATCCAAGTGTAACCAGCTTGTCCAAGCTTGCCCAGGGCTTTCCCAGTTTTAGCAATGAAGATCCCATCCTGGGAAACTCCTGCACCAACCTGGACAGGGGATCATCTGGCGTTGCAACTGTTTATAAAGTAAGAGAGATTCAAATATGACAGACAGAAATTAGGTGAATCCAATCTGAATACAAGGAAGAAAAACTAAGTGTTGTTTCATGGGCTTTCCAACCGTATGATTTTGTGAGTATCATTACTATCACATTTATTAATTAACAGAGACAATAATGACAGTGGTAAAAGTAGTAATGATTTCATTTTCTACCTGTCAAAGTGAGTTTGTTCTAATATTAGTTCACTGAAATCCCATTAAATGCATGTTTGACCCTGAAAAGCTAAGCCACATCCTTAAAGTCGTAATAAGTGAGAACTACAAAAATTGAGTATAACAATTTTTTTCTAGATACATAGCAAGCCAATCAATGCTCTGTCATGCTTGAGATTGGTGAGGCCTGATAAAACATGGCCTTGTGGTCAACAGCAGAGGGTGGAATCATGCAGGTCTGGGTATGAGTATTACAAAATGGCCTTGGACCAACTACAGAAATTTCTAAGCATCTGTTTTCTCATCTGCAAAATGGAGGTAATAATGTCATTACCTACTCATAACAACTTTATAAGATATTCTTTAATGGCCTTTACTTCTGAGTGATAGCATAATGGAAAGCAGGTCTATGAAATAAGAATATATTTGGGTTCAGGAATTGAGGTCTGTGGTTGTAACATGTATCTTTAATATACTTTATGTGTCAAACTTCCTCAGCACTTATCATGCATTACACATTGAATACAAGAAACCTATAAGGATTATTATTCTCATCCTTATTTTATAGACTAGACAACTCAGGTATGGAAAACTTGAATATTTTGCCCATAATCACATAGGTAAAAAGCAGCAGAGTCCATAGTGTGTAACCCCAGTGCCAATACTTGTAAACATGACAATATATTAATATTACATCTGGATTACCCTCAGTATGACCATGAAGCTTTGTGTGAATTGAATATTCTTTTTAAAATAATACATAAATTCAACTTCTCTCAGTAAAACTTTTAATAAGTCTTAGTGGCAGTGAAATTGAGGTTAAATTCTCTGACAGGTACCTAAAACATTATATTTTACTGGTTCCAAAAGTGAAATATTCAGACCTTCAGACATAATTTGAGGGATAAATACAATAGCTCCAATCCGTTTTTTATCTAATCCAAAACCTATTTTTACTACTACCATGTGCTGTCTATTATGCGATAACTATTATTGATAAATTAACTGCTAAGATAGCCCGTGTTGATTATTCCAGGTCCAGTTAGCTCACTACTTCATGCAGCAAGCTACTTCATATGAAATAGGAGTTAGAGTTAAAGACATGTGGAATCATGTAGGTCTTTAGGAGTTAAATAACATTTTTCTGATACAAACTTTCCCCAGATTATAGTCATAAACTCTGGAAAAATATAAACATAAAAACACTATTTGAAGGCACTAGAGAATAATCAAAAGCAGAAAAAACTGGTGAGATGGTTCCGGAAACAAAGCAGGGAACCACTCAAGGTAAAATTTATATTTATATGGCTGTTCACTTAAGTCCTCTACTGCTCATTTGGCATGAATAGGCTGGAACTCAAGTAGAAAGCCATAATCTTATTAGCTTGAGAAGCTCAAAGATTGAGATTGCAAAAGGAACCTCAAAGATTGAGGTGGAAATCTTAGAAAAGAATGAGCAACAAAAAGGAAATATTAAAACCTACATGTATTCACGGGTGAATTCTACTCAACATCTGAAGCAGCAGCAATGGTAATATTACATAAACTCCTTCAGAAAATACAGGAGAAAACATATCACAACCTGTTTAGACTAGTGTACAGTCTGACATGAAAACTTGTTAAATGTATTACAAGAAAAAAATTATAGACCAATAATCTTCAAGAACATAGATATACAGATCTTTTAAAAAAGAAAAACTGGCATATAAAATCCAACGATATTTAAAACAGATAATACATCTTGACCAAGTGAATATCATTATAGTAATACATGATTGGTTCAACATTCAATATACAATCATTGTGTATTTTATAATATCAACAGACCAGCAAAACAAAATATGATCTGCAATATATACAGAGAAAGCATTTGATAAAATTGAAAATCCATTCTTGGCAAAAGCTCTCAGCACAACTAATAATAAACAGGAACTTTCTCAATATGACAAACGGATTTTACAGAAAACCTAAAGGTAAAATAATAGTGGTAAGATATTTAATGTTTAAGATTGGAAAAAAAGGAAAGAAAGGATATCTGCTCTCACCACTTATTGTCAACATTTTATTGGAGGTCCTAGTCAATGTAATAAGGCAAAAAAAAAAAAAAGAAAAGCTGTCTCTATTTATTGACTGTAATTGTCTACATAGAAAATTCTAAAATATCTACCATAACATAATTAAATTTATCAAGGTCACAGGCTATAAGGACAATTATAAAACTAATTTTATTTCTCCATTCTTAAAGTAAACAATTAGAAAACAAATTTTTAAAGCTACTCTGTTTATAAGAGCATTTTTAAAACCTCAATACTTAGGAATAAATTTAATAAAAACTGTATAAGACCTCTACACTGAAAAACTAATAAACATTGCTGAAAGAAAGAGAGAAGACCTAAATAGAGAGATAAACCATGTTCATAGATTGGAAAACTCAATACTAGATGTCAAGTTTCTCCAAATTTATCTGTACACTTAAAGCTGCTCTATCAAAATTCTGGCAGCTAATGTTAAACAGAAAAATATAAGCCAACTCAAAATTTAAATGGGAGTACAAAGAACCTAAGATAGCAAAAAAACTTTTTCTGAAAAGAATAACAAAGATGAAAGACTCATACCACATGACTTCGAGACTTACTATAAAGGTACAATTATAAACATATGGTGGTTTTAGCATGAAGACAGATTAAAAATATCAACAAAACAGAACAGGAGTTCAGAAATAGACTCACAGTTGTAAGGTTAATGAATTTTCTATAAAACATCAAGGCAATTCACTGGGAAAAGGGTAATCTTTCAACTGGCATACATCAGAGACAAAAACAAATGTTGCTCATCACCTCACAACACACAAGCGAAAATAATTTAGATGGATAATAAACCTAAAGACAAATACAAACTATAAAACTTCTAAAAGAAAACATTTGAGTTTTCATGACCTCGGCATAGGCTGACTTTTTTAGATAGAATAAAAGCAAAAACCATTAATAAAAATATCTGTATATTACACATCATCAAAATTTAAAAACACTTCCCAAAAGTCACCATGAAGAATACTGAGAAAAAATATTTACAAAACATGTATCTGGACAAAGGATATAATAAAAATTGGCAAAGTACTTAAACAGACTCTTAACAAAGGAAAATAAACAACTGATCAATATGCACATGAAAAAGTGTTCAATATAATTTGTCATCAGGAAAATGTGTATTAAATTAGCTAGTAAATATTAAATTAAGCAACTGGCTATTATTACATATCAACTGAAATGGCTAAAATTAAAATACTGACAGCATCAAATATAAATGAGAATGTGAAGCATAAGAATTCTCATAGACTGGTGAGCAGTATTAAATGAAACAACCAATTTAGAAAAGTGTTTGTTAGTTTTCCATATGATTAAACACAAATCTACCTATGACCTGCATCTCACTTTTAGATACTTACCCAAGAGAATAAAAACCCATGTCCACAAAATAAACTAGTACACGAATGTTCATAACTGCTTTATTTATAAAAGCCCAAAACTGGGAACGCCACAAATGTCACAGGAAAACAAATAATCTGCGATATATTCATACAAAGAAATGCTACTCTGTAAGAGCAGCTTTTAATACACAACAATATGGATAAATCTCATACCAAATACTCTAAGTGAAAGAAACCATACATGGTAGTCCCTGCCTTATCCTCAGGAAAAACCTCAGATACTACCAAACCTGATTGACCTCAATAGGAATGGTACGTAATTCAAAACTTACAAATTGTTCATTTCTGGAATTTTTATTTAATATTTTCAGACAGCCATTGACAGAACAACTGAAACTGCAGGAAGAAAAACCACAGATAAGAGGGGATAGCTGAACATACCATATGATTCTCTATATAAAGCTCTCTTATAGGTAAAACTATTTGTGATGGGAAATAGAAAAGTGAGGAAATTAACTGGAAGTGTCACCAGGAAGCTCTCTGGGGTGATGGAAAAGTCTGTAACTTGACAGGTTGTGGAAGACACATGTATTGATGTATTTGTCAAAACGTATTAAGGTAGATACTTAATATTTGTACATTTAACTGCATGTAAATTTTATGTCAAAAAAAAAAAAAAGCAAACAATGAAAGGGTTTTGTTTGGGGGATAATTTTCCCCTCTAGATTTTACCTTTTTATAACTTCTTCATTTGTTCTGGCTCTGAACTTAACTAAAACAAAACTGCTTCTCCCTTCATACGTGTGGTCCAATGCACTGATGAGTCTTAGATTGTGGTCTCGTATACTGAAGGCAAATGAGTTTCAGTTTGAGAGTTAACTTCAGTTAGTTGACAGTAAATACGTAGGGCAGTATTTATAGAAAGAATTTGTGACTTTGTCCAATTTCTCTGCTGTAGATTGAATGTTTATATCCCCCTAAAATGCATATGTTGAAGCCCTAATTCCCAGTGTGATGGTATTTGGAGGTGGAACCTTGGGTAGGTAATTAGATTTAGATTAGGTCATGAAGGTGAAGCCCCAGTGATGGAATTCGTACCCTTATAGGAAGAGGAAGACACTCTTTCTCTCTTGGCCATATGACAATACAGGGAAAAAATGGCTGTCACTAAACCAAAAGTAAAATCTGCTAGCACCTGGACCTCATACTCCCCAGCCTCCAGAACTGTGAGATAAAGACATCTGCTGTTTAAGCCACTCAGTCTGTGGTACTTCGTTATAGCAGCAGAAGCTGACTAAGACACCCTCTGAGAATTTTTAGATTAAGTGCTCTCAGTGGATGAACATTATCTGTCAGGCAAACAGGAGAAGTGATGAAGGAGCCCTACCCCATTCAACATCTTCAACCCTATCAATCGCTAATGTTGTCTAGTACATCTGAGAGGCTACCTTTTAAATAATCTTACAACATAAATATCATTAGATCAACATAAGGGGACATCACACACTGAATTTTCTTCATATTTTGTCATGATAAATTGTAGAGTAAACTGAGGATGAAGTAATCTGAAGACAAGTGTTCCTGTCTAACTTTTTATCTAACATGTCCCAGACCTAAAACTACTAATTATTTTATTTTTATGTATAATACAATACAAACATATACAATAGTATAATCTATACAAGTATTATTATAAACAATGATAAAATGAACATCAACCACCTACCACTAAGCTTAAGAAATCCAACACCAAACTATGAAGCCCTGGGTGTCTTTCCCTATCATATTCCCCTCATCACTCCTATGATTTGTGCTTTTTTTGCCTAACATGTTTTTGAAATTAATTCATGTTGACATTGGTAGTTACGATTCACTAATCTTCACTGCCATCAATTATTCCATTCTATCACACTTTATCCATTCTCCAAATAGTAATTTTTGTTGTTTCCAGTTTATCACTACTACAATTAATGCTTCTATAAACAGTGAACATAAGCAAGGGTTTTGAGAGTATATTACAGTAGCTGAATTTCCATGCCAAAAGTTAATACTCAATTTTACAATACTGCTTGTTTCCCAAAATGGTTATACCAATTTACACTTCCATCCATCACATTTAAGAGATTTATTAAATACTTAATAGTCTCCAGTGTGTTTTTGTTTTCACAAACACACTGACTCACTCTGTCACCCAGGCTGAAGTGCATTGGCACCATCTCTGCTCACTGCAGCCTCTGCCTCCCAAGTTCAAGCAATTCTCCCACCTTACCCTCTCGAGTAGCTGGGATTACAGGTGCAAACCACCAAGCCTGGTTAATTTTTGGATTTTTTGGTAGAGACACGTTATTTTACCACGTTAGGCAGGCTGGTCTTGAACTCTTGACCTCAGGTTATCTGTCTACCTCGGCCTCCCAAAGTGCTGGGATTAGAGGCATGAGTCACCACGCCCAGCCTTCAGTGTTTTAATGTTTGCCAATCTAGTAGTTGAAAAATCCTACTTCACCGTGGTCTTAATTTTATATTTCATATTACTAGTGAGGCTAGGTATATATTCATATATTTATGGGCCTTTCATTTCTTCTTCTAAGAAATGTTTATCTATCTTTGCCCCATTTTCTACTAAATTGTTTGTTTTGCTCTTATTACCTTATAAATGATTATTTTTCGCAGGCTCAAATCCTTTGTTGGCTTTATAAATTTTTCCCAGAATTATGATGTCTTCTTGCTTTTTAATGATGTCCTTTGATGAGTAAATGTTCCTAATTTAAGCAAAGGAGAATAATCCTTGATGATTTTTCCTTTCTGTGTCTTTCTTAAGAAATATTTCCCTTCATGAGCTTATAAAATTTCTCTCATATTTTCTTATAAAAATGTTTAGTGTTTTAAATATCTGGAATATTAATTTATATTTTAAATATCTGGAATAAAGTTTTTAGTATAGTTTGAAATATAAATTTTACTTTATTTTCCATATGGGTAACCAATAATCCAAGCACAGCTTATTGAAGAGTTCGCCTTTCTTCCATTGCTCTATAGTTCTTTCCTCATTGTATAAGAATTCTAGATATAAATGGGTCACTTTCTAATATTTCAATGTCTTCCATTGATCTATTTTACCTTTCCTGTACTATTGTTGCATTGTCAAATTGCCACAACTTTATAATAACTTTTGATATCTTTAAATTAAACTCCCTCTCCTTGTTCTTCAGGTGAGCCTTGGCAATTCTTGGCCTTTTGATCCTTCATGCAATTTTAGAATAATTTTTTAAGTTTTGTGAAAAATTCTGTTAGTTATTAAATTTGGTTTGATTATATATATCCATTTGTATAGATCTAATTTTTTTCTAAGTTATACTCTGTATCTTGCTAGAGCATAGAAATGCAATTAATCTTTCTATATTAGTTTTATGGTAAGCTTGACAGTTTTTGCTATTTGGTTTTTAAGATATTGGTTAACATCTCAAAAATTACAGCAACACAGAGAATCAAAATTAGAATAGTTTTTCACAAGATGAAATACAGTTTCTCACTCATGTAATGATTCAAGTTAGGAAGCTCTATCCTGTGAGGTCTTCCAAGCAGCACCGACTCTCAGAGCAAGCACAGTGGCTGCCCTGGGGCCTGCAGTGGGTTGGACCATGCTGTCACATGTATATTGGCTATTTGGATATACTGTTCCTGTACCTGTTCAAATGTTTGGCTTATTTTCTACTGGATTAATTTGATTAGTATATATCCTTTATATATTCTGGATATGAGTAACTGGTAAAGTCTATGTGCTATAAAAATCTTATCTCATTCTGGAGTCCTGCTGCTTAACTCTCCTAATTGTAGTTTTTGATAAACAGATTTTTAAAATGTGAATATAGTCTAATTTATCAATCTTTTTCTCTGTGGTTAGTACACTTTTTCTTCTGCTTGCATAGTAATTCCTGACTTGAGACTATGAAGACACCCTCCCATATTAGCTTCTAGAAGTTTTATGTTATATATGTCACATTTAGATTCATGATCCATTCAGAACTGATATTTGTATATGCTAGGAGGTGGGTATCAGATTTTGGGGGAGTTTATATGAATATCCATAAACCCAGCATCATTTATTAAAAAGTTCACCCTTCCCTAATTCTCTATCAAAGCCACTCTTTTTACCAAGTTATCTATGTTTAAGCATGTTTCTGAACTTTATACACACATAAATGTCCCATTCATTTATATATTCATAATTATGCTAATGCCACAATCTTAATTATTAGTGTTTTAATAAAGTAAATTTTCCTTCTTTGTTCTTCCTCTAGCTAGTCTTCATTATTTCTGGTTTTATTTAGTTCTCATTAAATTTGAAAGGGTTTGTCAATTTCTTCAAATTAATACTAATTCAGAATTATATAATTTCCTGGGTAACTTTATAAAATACCACCCTTTAGTTCTGATGATGCTTTCTGCCTAAAATCTGTATTATATAATAAAATCATATTTTACTAGTCTTTTTGCATGTATTTTTCTTTTAATTATGTATTATCTTTACTTTCAAACTTTCTGTTATATTTAAAATGCATTCTCTTTAAGCTACAGATTTTTCAATTTTACAATCTTTTTTAATTAAAAGTATTTTGACCATTTACATTTGACATAATCACTAGTGTATTTAATATTTTGTCTAAACATAATAGGTTTTTATTTGACCTGTACTTATGTTCTTATTTCTATTCTTTCTGGGGGTTTTTTGGTTGATTTTTTAAACTTCAGATATTTTTTGAAATAATACATTCACATGCAGTTGAAATAATTGTAAAAAAAAATAATATGAAGAAATCCTTGTATTCTTTGCCCCACTTTTTAAAAGATAACAGACTGCTAAACTATAGTATAATATCACAATCAAAATACTGACATTGATATAATCTGTTGATCTTATTCAGATATTCCCATTTTATTTGTGTTCATTTGTGTCTGTATATTAAATTCAACATAATTTTGCCACCTTTGTAGGCTCATATATTCATCATCACAATAAAAATATGAAACCATTCCAATGCCACACAAATTCTCCATGTTGCTCCCACCCCCATTTTTAATCCCTGGCAACTATTAATCTGCCCTTTATTTCCAAAATTTTATGATTTTTAAAGTGAAAAACCTATCCTTCTTCTATTTGTTGCTTTTTTTGTCCTAAAAATCAATGGTACATATTTGTATGATTCTCTTCCTGGGTTTTCTATTCTGTTCCATTGAGCTGTACGTCTGCCCTTCTACCAGCATGGCATTGTCTTGACTATTGTAGCCATATAATAATACATAATATTGGATAATTTCCCTTAACTTGTTATTATTTGTAATGATTGCTTTAGTTATTCTAGGGTCTGTTCCTTTCCACATAAATTTTACATAACCTTATCTATGTCTACACAAAACGTTTGATGAGACATTGGCAGGAACCACACTAAACTGGTAGATATAAGAAGAATTGACATGCTTACTATGTTAAATATTCCAATCAATGGACAAGATAGGACTTTTTGTTTATTTAGATCATCTTTAAGCTTCTTCATTAGAATTTTATAATTTCAAGTATATATATACTCTTTGTTTCATTAAGTGAATACCTAAGCATTTCATTTGGAGTGATTATAAATGGTATTATATTTATTTTCAGTTGCTGGCTGTTCGTTGACAGTGTATGGGAATAAAATGGATTTTTGTATGTTGGTCTTGTACACTGACACCTTACTAAATTCATTTATTAGTTCTAGGGGTATTTATAAATTTCTTGGCATTTCCTATAAATAAAATTGTAAATAAAAAGGTTTACTTTTTTCTTTCCAATACTTATGCCTTTTATTTCTTTTTATTGGCTAGTTACAGTCCTATTTTGAATAAGAGTGATGAGAGACATATTTGCCTTGTTTCTAATCTAAGGGGGAAAACATTCAATCTTTCATCCTTAAAAATAATATCAGTTGTAAGATGTTGTTTTGTTTGTTTTTTGGTAAAGGCTCTTTTTCAAGTTGGAGTAATTTCCCCTGTATTCTTGACTTGTAAAAAGTTTTTATCTTGACTGAGCATTGGATTTTGTCAAATGCTTTTTCTGCTTCAATTTACATGATCATATGATTTTTCTTCTTTAGCTTGCTGATGTGGCGAGTTACACTGATTTATTTCCTAATATTGAGCTAGTCTTGCATACCTAGAATAAACCTAACTTGGTCACAAAGTAAAATTTTTTTTATACATTCGTGGGTTTCATTTGCTAATATTTGGTTAAGTATGTTTGCATCTAAATTGATTATAGAAATTAATACTTTTATGATGGAAGAAACTTATAAAGCTTTAGTTGCATTTACCTTCTGACTTTCATGCTCTTTCATCTTGTATTTTAGTTATATATATATATATAAAATAAATATCATAAGATAGTATTTTTATTATTTGAAACATCAAATATTTAGTTAAGTTTATCCATATGTTTAAACTTTTCACTTCTCTTCACCCCTTTTCTGAAGAACATTATTCTTCTATTCCCTGAAGAACACCATTTATTATTTTCTTTAGCACAAATGTTATGGTTAAAAAAAAAATATCCTCAATTTTTGTTTCTCTGAAAATGTCTTCATCCTACTTTTATTTTTACAACATATTTTCACTAAATATGGAATTCTAGATGATACATTTTCTTTCATCACTTGGAATATATTATTCCATTGTGTCCTAGCTTCCCCTCGTTTTTATTAAGAAGTCTTAAGAACATTGGCAGTATTGTTACTCCTTTGCACTCAATAAAAGTTGGTAAATTTATCTAGTCAGTCATTATCAAAAAAGAAAATCTGTCATTACTTCAATGATCATATTAAGTTCAGCTGCTTTCCTTACAGGTCCAGTTCATGTCTCTCTCATTTTCTCTCATTGCCATCAATTTCCAAACTATAAGTTCCCGACTTTGATATTTACTGCCAAGGCAGTTTCCTCTTTTATATACTACTCTTATTTCAATTAATTGATTTATGCTTACTATGCTTTCTTATCCCATTTTTCATAACCCATGGAGGAAAGGCTCCTCTTCCTTCTTTGTGATCTGGGCAATATGTGTAAAAGTGTCTTGCTGCTGTTGATGCTTTTCTCATCTATTTCTCAGTGTGGAGACTTTTTAGAATGTGTATTCAATCCATATTGCTGGACATAGGAGTCACACAGATTTCAAGTAACTGTTAACACTTCTTTAAATGACACAAATTTGAACATGCTTTCTTATCAGTGTTGCTTCAGAAAAGCAATGGAATGATGAAAGCCCTTCTGCTCTTCACCAGGTCAGACTTAGAAGTCACACCCAAAAAGGAACTCACCTTGAACTCTTCAAAAGGATACCACAGAAACCCTAAAATTCGATGGGAAAGAAAAAAAAGGGTACCCCCAAGTGATTTTTATGTGAAGATACTGCTACAATACCTCTAGACCAGATTCCTTTTAGTGCTGCCATTCTAGATTCTTCACAGTGAGGTAACATAGATACAGATTACTCATTTCAACTTAATTTGTGACATTTCTGACTCTATTTCTAATTATAATGTATTTCTAATTATATTATATTTCTAACCAGTAGTTTCCTATTAGTATGAACTCCACAATGTTGATTAGATGTTCATGGCATAGCTCCTTTAGGTACAACTCCATGACATTACCAATGACACTTTTAATATCACTGTCTTTTTTCTATGCTAATTATCTTTTTTGGTTACCCCACACACACAGAACTAGCAGTTCATTAGCTACATACAGCTTACCAAAAGGTATTTCTTTAAGTCATTGCTAAAGACCATGATAAGTCCGACGAGGGTAACTTTTGTAACTGCTTATTAAGTAGATGAAACCAAATACAAAGTTTATCTTTCTTGTGTGTCTGTTGCAACAGAGAGAAAGGCGAATATACAAACATCTGCCACAGTTAGAGCAAACCCCAAAAAACTCTAAAGATAAACTACATTGGACACCAGCTTGGAAAAGTGTCAGTATGATGTTTAGAAAAATGAAATCCAGGGTGGCTACCCAGCTTCTTTCAGAAAATGTTTTGCCAACTTCAGTATAAATACACATGGTAATAATCAATGTCTATGGCTTTTCTAGGTTATTACTAAATACCCATTCTAAAATGTATGCATTTATATTTAATGGCATATTTCTTAATTTAAAACCTAATACTCTGTTGTTTTAAAATTATATTTGTTAAGATACAGATTTCGATGCTTCAAATAAAGAATAATACTAGCAGAATGTGAAGAGAGTAAAGGAAAAGGAGAAAGCGAAAACTAGGAAAAATAAAAATGCTAACCAAGAAGGGGATACAATGAAAAATGAGGCAGCAAAGAAGTAGTGTGAGAGTAAGAGACAGTTTGAGGTTGAGAAGCAAGAAATATAGGAAAATTGCATTGGATGGTTAACTTATTAAGCTATTTGTAAATTACTAACAAATCTATTGCTAAAAACTATACCTTCCACCTGATCTCCAGATTGATGTCTATGGTTATCTTTCTGCACTCGCCCATGGGATGAGTCAGAGACATTTCAAAATTAACAGGTTTAAAATCACACCATCTATCCCAAACACAACCTGCTTCCCTAAATATATACGTCTAAACCTGCCACTCCCAGGATTTCTTTTATTGAAGTAAGTAGTGTTGTAGCTTCTTGTCAACTACCTAGGCAGTTGTGGTAAACCCTATTTTACTTTACTTCTTGAATAAAAAATATTGCCAAGTGATTTTTTTGATACTACCCCAAAAGCACAGGGAACAAAAGCAAAAATAAAGAAATGAGATTAAACCAAACTAAAAAGTTTCTACACAGCAAAGAAGCAATTAGCAGAGTGAAAAGACAAGCTGCAAAATAGAAAATATTTGCAAACCACATATCTGACAAGGAGTTAATATCCAAAATATATAAGAAACTCAAACAACCAAATAGCAAGAAAACAGTCTTATTAAAAGATACACAAAGTACCCAGACAGACATTTCTTAATAGAAGACATGCAAATGGCTAAAATAGATATGTGGAAAAATGTTCAACATCTTTAATCATCAGGAAAATGAAAATCAAAACCAGAACGAGATATCACCTCACATCTGTTAGAATGCCTGTTACCAAAAACATGAAACATAACAAGTGTTGCCAAAACATGGAGAAAAGAAAACCGTGTTACACTATTGTGGGAATGGGAATTAGCATAATTTAGTATAATTATTATGGAAAACCATATGAAAGTTTCTCAAAAAAAACCCAAAAACAAAAACAGAACTTTCATCTGATCTAGCCATCCCACTTTTGGATATAGACTCAAAGGAAACAAATTCAATATGTTAAAAAAATATATATCTGCACTCACATGTTTACTGCAACATTATTCACAAGAGCCAAGATATAGTGTCAACATAAGTGTCTATCAATGTGTGAATGGATAAAGATAATGTAGTATGTACACACAATAGAATAGCATTCAATCTTTAAAAAGAAGGATATTCTGTCATTTGTAACAACATAATGAACCTGGAGGATATGATGCTAAGTGAAATAAGCCAGGCACAAAAAGACAAATACCACATGATCTCACTTATGTGTAGAATCTGAAAAAGTTGAATTCATAGGAGCAGAGAGTAGAACAGTGATTACAAAGGTCTGGGGTGGTTGCAGGGCAAGCTGATATTGGTCAAAGAATACAACATTTCAGTTACATAGAAAGAATAAGCTCAAGAGATCTACTGTACAATTTGGTGACTATACTTAACAACAATGTATAACATTCTGGACAAATGCAAAGGGAGTAGTTTGTTGTTGTTGTTTTTTAGATGGGCTCTCGCCCTGTCACCCAGGCTGGAGTGCAATGGCATGATCTGGGCTCACTGCAATCTCCGCCTCCTGGGTTCATGTGACTCTCCTTCCTCAGCCTCCCAAGTAGCTGGAATTATAGGTGCATGCTACCATGCCCGGCGAATTTTTTGTATCTTTAGTAGAGATGGGGTTTCACCATGTTGGCCAGGTTGGTCTCGAACTCCTGACCTCATGATCCACCCACTTTGGCCTCCCAAAGTGCTGGACTTACAGATGTAAGCCACTGTGCCTGACCAAAGGGAGTGGATTTTAAGTGCTTTTGCCACACACACAAAAAAAAGTATTTCTCCCCTTGCTATACTTTTTTTTTTGTGTGTGACAAAAGCACTTAAAATCCACTCCCTTTGGTCAGGCACAGTGGCTTACATAGCAAGGGGAGAAATGCCAGATGTAGGTGATGGGGAGGAAGGCAGCAAATCACACTACCATGTGTGTTCCTATGCAACAATTTTGCATGTTCTTCACATGTACCCCAAAACCTAAAATACAATAAAATAACTAAATGGGAAAAAAAAAATGCAAACACATTCTGAAACCTTTCAGCCACCAATAGAAAAATGAGAAAAAGCAAATATCCTAACCCACAAAACCCATTTGCTATGGGCAAANCACACTACCATGTGTGTTCCTATGCAACAATTTTGCATGTTCTTCACATGTACCCCAAAACCTAAAATGCAATAAAATAAATAAATGGAAAAAAAAAAAGTATGTGAGGTAATGCATATGTTAATTAGTTCGATTTCACCATTCTACAATGTATGCATGTATTGAAACATGTTTACAACATAAATACACACAATTTGTATTTGCCAATCTAAAAAAATAAAGAAAATATTGCCCGGATTTTTCAGTTAGGTGTAGCCATGTAGCTGACACTATCAACAGTAGAATGTGAATACAAAATACATTTGTCCCTTCTGGTTCTTAATGCTTTATAGTCTACCTCCCTTTGTCTGACAGCCATATGCACAGAATCTAGTGAAGACAGCAAGGCTCTGAGATATGGCAAAGACACTAAAGGATATGGCAAAGGAACTAAAAGATATGGCAAAGGCACAAAAAGGAAAAAGCCCAGATCCCTGAATGACTGTTTAGAATAGAACCATTCCCCAACACAGACTATTATTAGACTGACACATAAGAAAGAAACACACTTTATTGTCTTGGGATATTAAGGTTTTGGAGACTACAATCATAAACATGTGCCTTTCCTAATTAATTGGTATCTTGAAGTGAGGAACTATGATAATAAATACCAAAAATACATGGCATTGGCTTAGCAGTTGGAAATTGAGCAGTAAAGATACAGCTGTCATAGGTTTTAGCTGCCATAGGTTTTGAAAAGATGGCAAATAATGCTATGCAACAGAAAAATATTTAATAAAACTGTTGCCCATGACAATTTAGAAGACAGACCACTTGCCAACAAAATCTCAAGATCTAGGAGGAGTAGCCAGAAAGAATCAGAATGCTATGTATTGCCTGTTATGGACTTGCTTACACAAGGTATTACGAGAAAGCAATGAGCTTAACAAAGAATTGGCTTGCTCACAAGTAGAAATGGAAGAGAGTATAGAAGTTCAGAAAAAACTATGTCTACTAGATTTTTAACAATAAGAGGTAAAATTGAGAAAGAAAGCAAAAAATGTCAAGAAAAATTTATCAGTTAAACAAAACATCTCAATCTTGTGGTAAAAATTGATTTAGCATCCTAACCTCCTATCCATGCTAATTATTGCATATAGACACAGGTAGCCTCTGATATATTGAAAGAAAAACATGGAAATGAGAAATCATTTTTAAATGAAAAAAGCAAATCTGATAACTAGTTTAGCAAAGAAATTTGAATGTGGTTATTGGCACATGGAAATGTCTGGAAACAATAAAATCAGGAGGCGACTGTTTTTTTGAAAAGTTGTTCTGACAAGGAAATGAATAGCCTGGTCTAAAAATGCATGTGAGGGTTCAGTAAGCCTTAAAACAACCCTCAAGCAAGAACGGGCTATGAAGCAATGTTTTCTTCAAGAAAGGCATCAAATGTGCTCAAGGAATATACAAATAGACAACCTCCCAGAGGGCAGAACCAGGAATCATAGACCAGAAGCTGCTCCCAGAGAAGAGAACCAGGACTAATAAAAGAACTTCCCCTGCCTCCAAGGTAAGGGCTTTTCACAGTGTCTGTCTAGTGGATTTCAGAATTGCTATACACTGGTGACTATGTGTTTCCCACTGTCTCTTTCTAAATGAGAGTGTTTATCTGTGCTTTTCAGTCTCTATCACACAATGGTATGTGGGTGTGGAGGAGATAGAAAATTTGTTATTTTAGACCATAAGTCACCAAACTATGAAGGGACACATCTCTCACTGTAAATCATCTGAAGATTCTGCACTTTGAGCAGAATGAGTGGATGGGAACTTTAGGATATCTCTGTTGGAAAAAGATAAATGTCTTCTAGGTGACAGAGGAATATGATAAATATACTTGGTAACTGGAAAGACAGTCTGTGTTTATGTCTTCAGCAAGCTTCATTTTCTTCTCCTGGACACCCAGAGAGACCACCTATTCTAGGCTTCTTTGCAATTAGACATGACTATTTGAATCCATTCTGACCAACGGAATTTCAGAAGTGAGATGAACAATTTCCATGCCTGGACTCTAAACATCATCTTACAATCCTCTAGGCTGTCTTTCTTTCTGTATTAACCATCTAACTCTGATCCAGAAGAGGAGTCTGAAGCCCTGTGGGATTGCAGAGCCACTAAATTGAAGAAGTTTGGTGTCCCGAATGATTACATACAACAAGGATACCCCCTTCCACTACAACCAAATTGGACTGTCCCATGAGAAAAAATAAACCTTTATTGGATTAAGCATATTAAGACTATGAAGCTACTGTTACAGCAGTTAATCTATGCTAATAGATCGCTCAAGCTGAAAACTGAAAGTAATTCTAAGTTTTTCACTCTCTCTCACTGAGATGGTTTGGATTTATGTCTCCACCCAAATCACTTATCAAATTACAATCCCCAGTGTTAGAGGTGGGGCCTGGTTAGAGCTGAGTGGATCATGGTGGTGGACTTCTCCTTTGCTGTTCTCATGATAGTGAATGAGTTCTCACAAGATCTGGATGTTTAAAACTGTGTGGCACCTCCCCACTCTGTTTTTTCCTCCTACCCCAGTCATGTAATTCATGCCTGCTTCCGCTTCACCTTCTACCATGATTGAAAGTTTCCTGAGGCCTCCCCAGCCATGTTACCTGTACAGCCCATGGAACCATGAATCAAATAAACCTCTTTTCTTTGTAAATTACCTAGCCTCAGTTATTTCTTTAGAGCAGTGTGAGAACAGATGAATACACTCATCTCTTATATATGATCATTTTTATGTGTCTGTTTTGGCATCTAAATATTTTTCAATTTTTTCTTTTTCTCACAGTACTGTGTTAAATTGGGTCCTCATAAGCTTGCACCAGAATTATTGTTATATCTCTGCACATGAAAATAGACATACAACATACCAAAACCTATGGGATGCAGCAAAAGCAGTTTTAAGTTTAAAACAATCAAGGCCTACACCAAAAATAAATAAATACATACATACATACATACAAGACTCCAAACAACCTAGCATTGTACCTCAAATAATTAGAAGAAAGAGTAAACTAAGGCTAAATGTAGAAGAAGAAAGGAAATAATAAAAATCAGAGCAGAAATAAATAGGCACTAGGAAAAGATTAAAGATATCAAAAAAAACTAAAGTTTTTTTAAAAGATAAACAAAATTGACAAAACTTTAGCCAGACTAACAAATAAAAAAGATTAAAATAAACAAAATTAGGAATAAAAAAGAGACATTAAACTGATACCACAGAAATATCAAAGATCATAAGAGACTATTACGAACAACTATATATCAACAAATTAGATAACCAAGAAGAACAGAAAAAAATGTATAGAAACAACCAACCTACCATACCTGAATCGTAAATAGAAAATTTGAACAGTTCAATAAACAAGTAAGGAGACTGGTTTGGTAATAAAATCTCTCATCAAAGCAAAGCCTAGGATCTCATGCCTTCACTGCTGAATTCTAATGACCTTTTTTGAAAGAATGAATGCCAGCATTTCTCAAACTCTTCCCAAAAGAATTGAAGAAGGAAAACTTTCTAGTTCATTTTATAAAGCCAGCATTACCCTGATACCAAAACCAGGTAGGGACACTACAAGCAAAGAAAATTGCAGTTCAATATCCCTGATGAAAATAGATGCAAAATTCTCAACAAAATACTAGAAAATCAAATTCAACAGCATATTACAAAGATATTCACCATGGTCAAGTTGGATTTATCCGTGAGATGCAAGATGATTCAACATATGCAAATTAATAAATGTGATATGCTATATAAACAAAATGAAAAACAGAAACAACATCAACACCTCAGCAGATGCATAAGAATCATTTAACAAAATTCAACATCCTTTCATGATAAAAAATAAGTCACTCTTAACAAATTAGCTATGGAAGAAATGTGCTTCAACACAATAAAGCCACATATGACAAGTCTTTAGCTAACATCATACTCAAAAGTTAAAATCTGAAAACTTTCCCTCTAAGATCGAGAACAAGACAAGAATGCCCATTATGTCATTTCTATTTAACACATTACTGTAAGTCTTCCAGAGCAATTAGGCAAGAAAAAGAATTAGAAGGCATCCAAATTAAAAAGGAAGAGTTAAATGTCTCTATTTGCAGATAGCATGATCTTATACAGGTATCCCTTGACTTAAAATAGGGTTATATCCCAAGAAATCCAATGTAAATCAAAAATATCGTAAGTCAAAAATGCATGGCTAAGAGCTGTGTCTCACTGCTTCTGCCCAGCATCGCGAGGGAAGTACGGTTTCTACTAAATGTGTATAGCTTTCAAACCATCATAAATTTGAAAAACTAAGTCAAACCATCATATATCGGGGACTGTCTGTATATACAAAACCCTGACAACTCCACAAAAAAAAAGGGGAAAAAAAAACACTCTTATAATTGATAAATTCAGTTAAATTGCAGGACATGAAACCAACATACAAAAGTAAGCAGCATTCTATACACTAACAATGAACTATCCAAAATGTAAACTTTTAAAAATCCCACTAATAATAGCATCAAAAAACAGGAGTAAATTTAACCAAGGAGTTGAAAAATCTATATACTCAAAACTAGAAAATATTAATGAAAAATTTGAAGAAAACACAAAATAATGCAACGATATCCCTTGTCACGGTTTGGGAGAAATAATATTGTTAAAATGTCCATATTACCCAAAGCAATCTACAAATTCAGTGCAATCCTCATTAATATTTCAATGTCATTTTCACAGAAATGAAAAAAATATTTCTAAAATTCATATGGAACCCCGAGACCTCAAATAGCCAAAATATGGAAGCAATCCTAAGTGTCCTTCAATAAATTAATGCATAAAGGAAATGTGACATATATAACAAAGGAATACTATTTAGTCTTTTTTAAAAAAGTATGTCATTTGAGAAAACATTAATGAACCTAGAGGACTTTAAGTTAAGTGAAATAAGCCAGGTACAAAAAGACAAATACTGTATGATTTCACCTACATTTAAAATCTGGAAGTCAACAACATGGGAAAGTAGAATCGTGGTTACCAGAGGTCCCAGGTAAGTGCAGGTAGGTAGCTAATAGGGAAAGGGGAGATGTTGCTCAAAAGATACAAAGTTTCAGTTATATTGGAGCTACATAGTTATATAATACATGCTGTGTATAACACAGAAGGGTGACCATAATTAATAATAATGTATTGCACATTTCAAAATAACTAAAAGAGAGATTTTAAATGTTCACACCACGAGTAATAATAATAAGTAGGGGAAGTAATGGATATGCTAATTAGCTTGGCTTAATCATTCCGCAATGTCTACATATACCGAAACATCACATTGTACCCCATAAATGTATAAAATTATCATTGGTTATTAAGAAAAATAAACAAGCTGGGAGCAGTGGTTCACAATGATAATCCTAGCACTTTGAGAAGCCAAGGTGCGAGGACTGCATGAGGCCAGGATTTCAAGACCAGCCTGGGCAATGTAGTAAGACTCCATTACTCACTCACAAAGGTAGCCAGGCTTGGTGGTGTGCACCTGTGCACCCAGCTACTCAGCAGACTGAGGTGAGAGGATCACTTAAGCCCAGGAGTTTGAGGCTTCAGTGAACCATGATCATAACACTGCACTCCAGCCTGGGTGACAAAGTAAGACCTTAACTCTAAAAAAAAAAGGAATAAAAGCACTCTTTAGAGGATGAAAATTGAAAAACAATTATTGATATAGTCTTCTAATTAACTGTCCTATATTCCAGTTCTGGACATATCCCTAATTCATCTCAGACACTGCTTCTAAAAAAATGTTCTAAAATTAAAATCTTCCCACTAAAAACCCCTCAATGTCTTCTAAATAACTTCAGAAGAATTTCAAACCCCTTAGCACAGACTATAAGATGTTTGTGATATTATCACTGCCTGCCTTTCCATCCTCATTTCTTCCATGCTACCACGTGTTCTCAGAACTTCTACCCCCAGATATTTTATAGGTTTTCCAAATATGCAGCTCCTTAAGTAACCCACCTATAGACTGTTTGCCTATTTTGAGTGTGATTAGAAAACAGATTCCTGCTACCAAAAAAATGCTCTGGAGCTGTCATGCTTTACCCACTGGTACCCTATTTCTCACTTCTCTTTCCTTACCTTTCATTCATTCATTTTCTTTATGCTGAACCTTGGGTTCCTTTTTCATGCATGTCTTAATCTCACACGTATGTCTAGAATAGTGACTAATCCTATTTCTCGTAACAGTAGTCCGACTCTACTTGACCTTATCCGTCAATTTTGTATTCCTACTAATGTCTTTCAGGGTAACAGCCTCCTCTATACCAATGTCTCCTCTCTGGTCTTTTGTAAGACCATCAGATGTCTTACATTTTCCCAAGTCTGCCCACAACGGAAGTCTTGTCTGTGTTCCCCACCTTGCTAGGGTTGAGAACAAGACTTGAGCATTTGCTTCTTCAAACTCCAATTCCAGTGTCCATACTCTTCACTCCATTTGAAATATGTCCTCTATTTTACCTAGAAATGTCTACTCATCCTTAAATCCTAGTTCAAATATTACCTTCTCTACAAGATTTTTCTTGATCCTCAAAGCAGAGTTCTATCTTCTCCATACTCCCATAGCATCTTTTTAATACTTCTATTTATCATTAATGCCATTATATTTTTAACATTTTGTTTGCTGTTTATCTCCTTCTGGATAGTAAGATCTTTCATCAAATCACCCTCTTAAAAAATATAGTTGAGGAAGAACAAAAACAGTGGGATTCAGCTTGGTAGCATTAAATGCTCATAAATAGGTCTAAGCTGGGTCTAAAGACCCGACTCTCACTAACTCCAGGAACAATGAGAAAGGATTTTAAACTGCCTAGATCATGGAGTCACTAGATCAACATTAGGTATTTATTCTACTCCAAATTCTAGTATCACATTGTGGGGGGAGGCAAGTATGAAAAGCTTTGCAGATTCTGCCAGGGCTTATTGGAACACCAGTCTCTGACATCCTTAGGCCATCATCTTAAAGCTACCTAGTTGTGGGAAGCCTAATTCATCTGCAATGGCCCTGAAGTTAGGTTGGTCAGCTGCGGCTACTATAAAGAATTCTATAAAGTGGAAGGTTTAAGCCACAGGAACTTATTTCTCACAGTTCTGGAGGCTGGGAAGGCCAAAGTGCTAGCGGATCCAGTGCCTGGCGAAGGCCTGCTTCCTGGTTAGCAAATGGCATCTCTGGCAGAGAGTAGAGAGAGCGACCCATGCATCCTCCTCTTTTTTACTGCACAAATCCTATTCGTGAGGGCCACACCCTCCCGACCTCCCAAAGGCCCCAACCCCTAGTACTATCACAGTGGGGGTTAGGATTTCAACATATGAATTTGGCAGGGGAGGAAACATTCAGTCCATAGCAATGAGACACCATGTGGAGAGACAAAAAGGCCACAGAGCGCTGATGTGCCAGATAAATGGTTAAAGAAACCATCTCAGAAGTGGATGCCACAGCCTGATCTGCCCTGGAGTAATCCCTCTGGGGCCATTCCCAAACTTGTGATCTACATTATGGAGAGGGAAAGGAAAGAAATGGTGACTTAAGCCACGAAGCTTTGACAGATTGTTACACACCAATAGATAACCAGAACACTTTCCATGCTTGTTTTCCTACCATATTCCCTCGCAAGTTGAAACCTCTCCCTTTTAGACTCTTTCTCATGAGTTTAAGCTTTTAGGTCCCAGTAAGATATAAAAGCAAGTACTTCTAGAATTGCTCTAATTGTAGAACTCATTTTATAAAGAGTATTTCTCCTTTCACATTAGATAATAGTTTACAGGAAACTATTATGTATGCAGTAAAAACATTTTGCTACAAACATGAAGGCTTATTATTTTATTCTTTTAAATTATGCTGCCAAAACTGAATTTGTAATTCTACAGAGGGCCAGAGGGTTCTATTTTTTAACCACAGCA
This sequence comes from Cebus imitator, assembly GCF_001604975.1. NCBI lineage: Eukaryota > Metazoa > Chordata > Mammalia > Primates > Cebidae > Cebus > Cebus imitator. Next base: position 506,226 of record NW_016107980.1, on the reverse strand, counting down.
TATGTTACATGTACCCATTAACTGTCAAATGCCACTTTGTTCCTATCCTTTATAGTAAAAAGTAGGTAAAATTTCAGTAGACTATCTTACAGTGTTGACTAAGGTAATTTTCCACATAGCTTAAATATTACAAATTATCTCCAACATCTGACTATTGAAACTGAAATTTAGCATCCATGTTGTGAGGAATCCCAAGCCACAGGGAGAGGCCTTGTATAGATTTTTCAATCTACTATTAGATAGTAGGACTGAGAAGTAAGAAAGGAGCTGGAAAGATACATCCAGTTGGATTTCAAAGTGTCTTTGGACCACATATTGCTGTGTTCTTCCTATTTACCTCCTCCATTACTCTTTTTGAATGGGAATGTCTATAGCAGTTATCTGTGCTTGCCCTCCCATGGCATATGGATTATATAAAGATACAAGTCATTTCTCTCTTTAGCTCACAGATCTTTAGACCAGGAAAAAAGGGTCTCAGAGAGCTCTACCTGATAATTTACACCCACAGAGCCAGATATGGATTTTAATCGTGACATTCTGAACCTCAAGGCTGATGCTAAAACAAAAAAATGGGATTTTAGAGGCCTGGGAAGAGGGCAAGTATATCTTACTATTATATTATAATAGCGAGAGGGCTGATGGTAGACATTTTCCCAAAATGATCAAAGCAATATTTTTCAGTCCCACATGCTCTTCTGGAAATTGCCATTCCCCCAACAAAAGGTGAGATTTCTTTTGATTGTCCTTGAAATTGGGCCAACTTTTGCAAGACTTCCTGAATGAAAAGAATATGGCAGAATTGATGCCTATATAACTTTTGAGGTTAGGCCATAAAAGGTAATATGGCTTCCATCTCTCTTTCTCTGTCTTCTTTTCTATTTCCCTTCTCTCTCAAGATACTCATCCTTGGAACCCAGTCACTATGTTGTAAGAAAACTCAGGCCTCATGGAGGCCCATGTGTATATGTTTGGCAATGGTCATAATCATGGTCTCAGCCAACAGCCGGCACTAACCATCAGACATGTGGATGAGCAAGCTTCAGGTGATTCCAGCCTTCAGACTTCAAGCTGCCCCAGCTAAGGCCAACTTGGAGAGAGCCAAACTATCTCCAACAAGCTCTTCCCAAAATACTGATTAATGAACAAAACAAATGTCATTTTTTAAGCCATCCATAGTTTTGAAGAATAACTGACTTTGGAACTCATCACGAAAATTATCTTTCTCCCACACCAGGAATACAATATCTCTGTCACAATCTATGTTTATAGGAACTATTGTATACTTAGATGGAGAAAATTAGACTTTTCTATGAGGGTTCCCTACCCCAGAAATTTGTGAAGATCATCTACCCCACACAATCTCCCAACCCTTGCCACAATTGAAAATAATAACTCTTTTTTTGCAAACAATATGCTCCCTGAGTACAATTAAATGTAACATGGCTTTTGGTGAGGTCGGGACTGAGGCTCAGAAAGCCGCAGTACAAGGTCAGTCTCACCCCACACACTGCAGTACCATAGTGCCTGTGTTCAAATGATCCTTGTTTTACTTAATAATGGCCCCAAAGCACAAGAGTAGTGATGCTGACAAATCGGATATGCTGAAGATAAGCCAGAAGGTGCTTCCTTTAAGTGAAAAGGTGAAAGTTGTCAACGTATAAGGAAAGAAAAAAGATTGTATGCCAAGGTTGCCAAGATCTATAGGAAAATAAGATATGTTCAGAGAGATAGAGACCACATTTGCATAATTTAATTACCATATATTATTAAAAATGTCCTATTTTATCATTATTGCTAGTATTTTACTGTGCCTAATGTGTAAATTAAACCTTATCAAAGGTATGTGATATAGGAAAAAAACATAACACTGTATATATAAAGTTCAGTACTATCTGTGGTTTCATTCATCCCCTGGGGATCCTGGAACATATTCCCCAGAGATAAGAGGATCTACTGTACAGATAAATGTTATGGAGGAAAGTGGAACAGGATAAAGAAGCTTGGGGTGGTAGTAAGAGCAGCTTTCAATTTAAAACAGCGTGGTGGAGGCTGGCTTCAATGAGAGGATAGCATTACAGTAAGACTTGAGGAAAACAAGGCATTTCACCATGCCTGGAACGTTCTGCTCACATGTGAGTAGAGTGCAGTGATTGAAGGGTGAGCCGTAAGAGATGAAATCAGATTAGCGAAGATCTTTAGGTCTTCATAAAGACTTGGTCTTTAAGAGTGAAATCAGGATCCCCTGTAGAATTTTCAGCCAAGGATTGACAAAATGACAGCCAGAATCACTGGCTGCAATGTCGAGGAACAGACTGTAGGGAGCAACGGTAGATGCAGGGAGACCAATCCAAGGCAATCACAATGATCCAGGTAAGAGATGGTGGTGGTTTGTCAATGGCAGTAGCAGTGGGTAACTGAAAAGTTACCACTCTCAGTATGTTTTGAAAAATATCAGAAGAAAAAGGTGCTTCTCTACCGATCCAAAAGAAAGATGAGCTGTGAGTGATAGTTTTAAGGTGGTGGCAAACACAAAATAGAAAGCCCAAGGAGGACCAGTGCCACATATAAGTGGTGTCAATGGAGCATGAAATGTGCAGTAGCCCAGTAAAGCTAGCACAGTGCAACAGAGACCTGGAGCTGATTGTTCCAGAACGCCACAAGGAGCATTAGCAGAGAAACCAGGCACAGGCAGCTGTTGAAAATTCTTATCCTGATCACTGTTTGCTAAAATTGATTACATAATTTGAAAGGTCCAACATGATGGTGTCTGTCCTGAACATTAAAACTACTGATTCAGGTTCCCCAACAGCAAAACTTCTAAATTTCATTGAGTTAATTTTTGTAGCTTGTATGTTTTAATTTTACTTTAGCCAAAAGCATAAAAGCATAGAGAAAAAGAAACATTAAACAGCAAGATACACTGCAAAACAGAAACTGAAAACTTCAGAATACACATCAGCACTGCTAAGCATGTTCCTCGTCACAGTCTAGCTTCTAGCTTCCATCTTTGGGGCTTCTTTCTTTTACCATTAAAAGGTGCAGCACCAGCACTGACGTAAAGTTATAATATATTGAGATCTCCCTTTAGATATATGTGGCAGGTATTTACATTTGGGAAATATTTTCATTTAATACCCATCTTCTTAATAACACGAGGTTTTAATCTCCATGAAGCCATATGGACTTGTACACTTATACAAAGATCTCCTGAGTCAATATATTCCCATGACACAGTTTTCCACTGGCTTGTTCTCTACCCAACCTTAAAGGTAGAGTCAGAAGCTTGTTTCTCCAAACATCTATGATTAAATAAAGAAAAAATGGGAAGCTTGCAAAGAAGGGTAGACACCACATTTGTCTGATTCCTTTTCCCTTCTCCAAGAAAAAAAAAAGACAACTGACACTTTTCTCCTAAATTTCCAGAAACTGTCAGACTAAAATTTTTAATGTTCCAAAAAACTTGTTTTGATAGATGAAAACGTTTCAAGAATACCTTTAAATTTTTGAGAAATTTCACTGAAATGGATTTTACTCAGAGGGGGAAAGAATAGCTAAATGGGTTTATTTTCATCTTCACAATTAACATTCTCCAAGCAGAAATTTTTTTTATTGTACTTTAGGTTCTGGGTTACATGTACAGATCATGCAGGACTGTTGCAAAGGCACACACATGGCAATGTGGTTTGCTGCCTCCATCGCCCCATCACCTACATCTGGCATTTCTCCCTATGTTATCCCTCCCTGACCTCCCCACCCACCCTCTGTCCCTTCCCTGGCCCCCTCCCCAACAGACCCCAGTGTGTGATGCTCCCCTCCCTGTGTCCATGTATTCTCATTGTTCAACACCTGCCTATGAGTGAGAACATGTGGTATTTGATTTTCTATTCTTATGTCAGTTTGCTGAGGATTATGGTTTCCAGATTCATCCACGTCCCTAAAAAGGACACAAACTCATCATTTTTAACGGCTGCATAGTATTTCAGGGTGTATATGTGCCACATTTTCCTTGTCAAGTCTATCACTGATGGGCATTTGGGTTGGTTCCAGTTCTTTGCTATCGTAAACGGTGCCGCTGTGAACATACATGTGCATGTGTCTTTATAATAGAATGATTTGTAATCCTTTGAGTATATACCCAGTAATAGGATTGCTGGGTCAAATGGAATTTTTCTATTTCTAGGTCCTTGAGGAAGTGCCACACTGTCTTCCACAATGGCTGAACTAGTTTACACTCCCACCAACAGTGTAAAAGTGTTCCTGTTTCTCCACATCCTCTCCAGCATCTATTGTCTCCAGATTTTTTAATGATTGCCATTCTAACTGGCATGAGGGTATCTCAATGTGGTTTTGATTTGCATTTCTCTGATGACCAGTGATGATGAGCGTTTTTTCATCTGTTTGTTGTCCTCATATATGTCTTCTTTTGAAATGTGTCTGTTCATATGCTTTGCCCACTTTTGGATGGATTTGTTTGTTTGTTTCTTGTAAATCTGTTTTAGTTCTTTGTAGATTCTGGATATTAGCTCTTTGTCAGATGGGTAGATTGCAAAAATTTTTTCCCATTATCTTGGTTGCCAGTTCACTCTAATGATTGTTTCTTTTGCTTTACAGAAGCTCTGGAGTTTAATTAGGTCCCATTTGTCTATTTTGGCTTTTGTTGTCAATGCTTTTGGTGTTTTAGTCATGAAGCCCTTGCCTATGCCTATGTCCTGAATGGTTTTGCTTAGGTTTTCTTCTAGGGTTTTTATGGTGGTAGGTCTTATGTTTAAGCCTTTAATACAACTGGAGTTAATTTTAGTGTAAGGTGTCAGGAAGGGGTCCAGTTTCTGCTTTCTGCACACTGCTAGCCAGTTTTCCCAACACCATTTATTAAACAGGGAATCCTTTCCCCATTGCTTGTTTTCATCAGGTTTGTCAAAGATCAGATGGTGGTAGACCTATGGCGTTACCTCCAGGGCCTCTGTTTTGTTCCATTGGTCTATATCTCTGTTTTGGTACCAGTACCATACTGTTTTGATTACTGTAGCCTTGTAGTATAGTTTGAAATTAGGTAGCGTGATGTCTCCGGCTTTGTTCCTTTTGCTTAGGGTTGTCTTGGCTATGTGGTCTCTCTTTTGGTTCCATATGAAATTTAAGGTGGTTTTCTCCAGTTCTGTGAAGAAGGTCATTGGTGTTTTGATGGGGATAGCACTAAATCTATAAATTACTTTGGGCAGTGTGGCCATTTTCACGATATTGATTCTTCCTTACCATGAACATGGAATGTTTCTCCATCTGTTTGTGTCCTCTCTTATTTCTTTGAGCAGTGGTTTGTAGTTCTCCTTGAAGAGGTCCTTTACATCCTTTGTTAGTTGTATTCCTAGGTATTTTATTCTCTTTGTAGCAATTGTGAATGGGAGTTTGCTCATGATTTGGCTCTTTGTTAGTCTGTTATTGGTGTATAGAAATGCTTGTGATTGCTGCACATTGATTTTGTATCCTGAGACTTGCTGAAGTTGCTTATCAGTTTAAGGAAATTTTGGGATGAGATGATAGGGTCTTCTAAATACATAAGCATGTCATCTGCAAATAGAGACACTTTGACTTCCTCTTTTCCTAATTGAATGCCGTTTGTTTTTTGTTTTTGTTTTTGTTTTTGTTTTTTCTTGCCTAATTGCTCTGACTAGAACTTCCAATACCATATTGAATAGGAGTGGTGAGAGAGGTCATCCTTGTCTAGTGCCAGATTTCAAAGGTAATGCTTCCAGTTTTTGCCCACTCAGTATGATATTGGCTATAGGTTTGTCATAAATAGCTTTTATTGTTTTGAGATATGTTCCTTCGATACCTAGTTTATTGAGAGTTTTTAGCATAAAGGGCTGTTGAATTTTGTTGAAGCCTTCTCTGCATCTATTGAGATAATCATGTAATTTTTTTCTTTGGTTCTGTTCATCTGGTGGATTACATTTATAGACTTGTGTATGTTGAACCAGCCTTGCATCCCCGGAATGAAGCCTACTTGATCGTGATGGATAAGCTTTTTGACGTACTGTTACAATTGGTTTGCAAGTATTTTACTGAAGATTTCTGCATCTATATTCATCATGGTTATTGGCCTGAAGTTTTCTTTGTTGAGTTTCTGCAGGGTTTTCGTATCAGGATGATGTTGGTCTCATAAAATGACTTGGGAAGGATTCCCTCTTTTTGTATTGTTTGGAATAGTTTCAGAAGGAATAGTACAAACTCCTCTTTGTATGTCTGGTAGAATTCAGCTGTGAACCCGTCTGGACCTGGCCTTTTTTTTGGTTGGTAGGCTATTAATTGCCTCAACTTAAGCCCTTGTTATTGGCCTATTCAGGGTTTCAATTTCTTCCTGGTTTAGTCTTGAGAGTGTGCAAGTGTCCAGGAATTTATCATTTCCTCCAGGTTTACTGGTATACGTGCATGGAGTTGTTTGTAGTTATCTCTGATTCTAATTTGTATTTTTGTGGAATCAATGGTGATATCCCCTTTATGGTTTTTTATTGCATCTATTTGGTTCTTCTCCCTTTTCTTTTTTATTAATCTGGCTAGAGGTCTATTTTATTGATCTTTTCAAAAACCAGCTCCTGGATTTATTGATTTTTTTGAATGGTTTTTTGTGTCTCTATCTCCTTCAGTTCTGCTCTGATCTTAGTTATTTCTTGTCTCCTGCTAGCTTTTGAGTTTTTTTGATCTTGTTCCTCTAGCCCTTTCAATTTTGATGATAGGGTCTTGATTTTAGATCTTTCCTCACTTCTCATCTGGGCATTTATTGCTACAAATTTCCGTCTAGACACTGCTTTAAATGTGTCCCAGAGATGCTGGGATGTTGTGTTGTCATTCTCGTTGGTTTCAAAGAACATCTTTATTTCTGCCTTCCTTTCATTGTTTATCCAGTCGACATTCAGGAGCCAGTTGTTCAGTTTCCATGAAGCTGTGTGGTTCTGAGTTAGTTTCTTAATTCTGAGTTCTAATTTGATTGCCCTGTGGTCTGAGAGACTGTTGTGATTTCCATTCTTTTGCATTTGCTGAAGAGTGATTTATTTCCAATTATGTGGTCAATTTTAGAGTAGGTGCAATGCGGTGCTGAGAGGAATGTATATTCTGTGGATTTGGGGTGGAGAGTTCTGTAGATGTCTCCTAGGTCCACTTGGTCCAGATCTGACTTCAAGTCCTGGATATTCTTGTTAATTTTCTGTCTCATTGATCTGTCTAATATTGACAGTGGAATGTAAAAGTCTCCCATTATTATTGTGTGGGAGTCTAAGTCTCTTTGTAGGTCGTTAAGAACTTGCTTTATGTACCTGGGTACTCCTATATTGGGTGCCTATATATTCAGGATCATTAGCTCTTCTTGATGCATTGATCCTTCTACCATTATGTAATGCCCTTTTTTGTCTCTTTTGATCTTTGTTGGTTTAAAGTTCATTTTATGGGTCTTGACATTTTATCCAATTTGCCAGTCTGTGTCTTTTGATTGGGGCATTTAGCCCAGTTATATTTAAGGTTAATATTGTTATGTGTGAATTCGATCCTGCCATTTTGATGCTAGCTAGATGTTTTGCCTGTTAGTTGATGCATTTTTTTCATTGTGTTGATGGTCTTTACCATTTGGTACGTTTTTGGAGTGGCTGGTACTGGTTGTTCCTTTCCTTGTTTAGTGCTTTTTTCAGAAGCTCTTTTAAGGCAGACCTGGTGGTGACGAAATTTCTCAGCAATTTCTTGTCTGTAACAGATTTTATTTCTCCTTCATTCAGGAAGCTTCTTTTGGCTGGATATGAAATTCTAGGTTGAAAGTTCTTTTCTTTAAGGATGTGGAATATTGGCCCCCACTCTCTTCTGGCTTGTAGGATTTCTGCTGAGAGATCCACTGTGAGTCTGATGGGCTTCCCTTTGTGGGTAACCCAGCCTTTTTCTCTGGCTGCCCTTGGCAATTTTTCCTTCATTTCAACCCTGGTGAATCTGACTATTAAGTGCCTTGGGGTTGCTCTTCTTGAGGAATACCTTTGTGGTATTCTCTGTATTTCCTGGACTTGAATATTGGCCTGTCTTGCTAGGTTGGGAAGTTCTCCTGGATAACATCCTGAAGAGTGTTTTCCAGCTTGGATTCATTCTCTCCATCCCATTCAGGTACACCTATCAAACGTAGATTAGGTCTTTTCACATAATCCCATATTTCTTGGAGGCTTTGTTCATTTCTTTTCACTCTTTTGTCTCTATTCTTGCCTTCTCATTTTATTTCATTGAGTTGATCTTCAGTCTCTGATATCCTTTCTTCTGCTTGGTCAATTCAGCTGTTGAAACTTGCGTATGCTTCGCAAAGTTTTTTTGCTGTGTTCTTCAGCTCCATCGAGTAGTTTATATTCTTCTCTAAGCTCTTTATTCTAGTTAGCATCTCATCTAATCTTTTTTCTACATTCTTAGTTTCTTTGCATTGGGTTGGCACATGTTCTTTTAGCTCTGAGAAGTTTGTTAGCACCCACCTTCTGAAGCCCATTTCTGTCAATTCATCAGATTCATTCTCCAGCCATCTTTGATCCCTAGCTGATGAGGAGTTGTGATCCGAGGAGCAGTGTTTGGTTTTGGGTGTTTTCATCATTTTTGCACTGGTTTCTTCCCATCTTAGTGGCTTTATCTACCTATGGTCTTTGTAATTGGTGACTTTCAGATGGGGTTTCCTAGTGGACGTCCTTTTTGTTGATAATGAAGTTATTTCTTTCTGTTTCTTAATTTTCCTTCTAACAGTCAGGCCCCTCTGCTGCAGGACTGCTGGAGGTCCACTCCAGACCCTGCTTGCCTGGGGATCACCCACGGGGGCTGCACAACAGTAAGGGTTGCTGCCGGTTTCTTCTTCTGTTATCTACATCCCCAAAGGGTACCTGCCAGATATCAGCCTGAGCTCTCCTTTATGAAGTATCTCTTTGGGTATACAGGGGTCGGGGAGCTGCTTGAGGAGACAGTCTGTTCCTTATAGGAGCTCAAGTGCTGTGCTGGGAGCTCTGTTGTTCCATGCAGAGATGCTGGGCAGGTACTTTTAAGTCTGCTGCAGCAGAACTCATAACCACCTCTTTTCCCAGGTGCTCTGTCCTAGGAAAGTCGGCTTTATTTATAAGTTCCTGTGGAGCTGCTGCCTTTTTTTATAGATGCTCTGCCCTGTATGGAGTAGTCTAGTCACAGTCTTCTAGCAGAGGCATTGCTGAGCTGTGCAGGCTCTGCCCAGCTATGTGTGACCTGCCTTGGTAGTGGCAGATTGCCTTGGTAGTGGTGGTCGCCCTTCCCCCGACTGAGCTGGACCATCCTGGGTCCAGCTGTGCTTGCTGGGAAACTCAAACCAGAGCGTTTCAGATTGCTTGTTTTGTGGGGGTGGTACCCGCCGAGCCAGATTGCCTGGCTCCCTGTCTCTGCCCCTCCCTTTCAGTTGAATGTGCGGCTCTGTCTCTCAGGTGTTGCAGACACCAGTTGAAATGGCCACCCAGATTTGTGAAAGTTTCTGTACACCAAGCCAGCACCGGCTGAAACTGCCATGCTGAAAATTTGTGGCGCTTTTCTCCCGGGAATCTCCTGGTCTGTGGGCAGTGAAAACTTGTTTGGAAATGCAGTGGGCGTTCACCCTCTGCATTGTTCTTGCTGGGAACTGCACTCCGGAGCTGTTCCTATTCGGCCTCTTAGATCCTCCCCCAGAAAATATTTTTCCCATTATTCCTGCCTCCATAGTAATGCAGCCATGCTGTTCTATATTAAAATTTCTTTTCAATATATGTCTTGAATGCTTTTACCACTCTTAAGTATCTTCCTTGATACCACTCCTTCCCTCTTTACCCCGAAATCACAGAAGTAGTCCTAGATCTGACTTTCTGTACCTATTCTTTCCCCTTCACTCTGTCTGCCAAATTAATCTTCTTAACACATTTTTGGTCGGTCACTATCCTGCTCTGAAACCTTCCATAATTCCCAAGTGCCTGCAAAATTCAGCCTGAAAGCTTTACATAGTTGCCCCCTAGTGGCCATCTGCTGACTCACTGTGCTGGATTCCAATCCCTACAAGCTGCAGAGAATGTTCTCCATTCAAGATGGAATGGCTTTTTACGTTCTAAAGTGAGGCAAAGGTAGGAAATTAAAAGGCAGAAAGAAGCCTTTACTTTAATAGCTATGGAAAAGAACACAAGAAGGGAATAATCTAGTGCTTCCAAGGTGGCATTAGTCTCACCAAGAGCTCTTGTAGAAAGAGCTCCACACGTTAAGAACAGCCTTCCACATTATTTCCACCTTTGATTACTACTCCAACAGGGAAATTTTCTGTACAAAGCATGAAGAAATGCAATCCCTGATTTACAACCTAGTTGGTCCCCTGACCTTATTTCCTAAAGGTGCAATGTTGTAAATTAAGACTCCACTCTTGGACTAGAACATAACATAAAAAAGCAAAGTTGATCAGAAAATACACTTTTAAAAACACAAAATTTGCCTTTACAAATATTAAGAACGCAAAACAAATATTTAATGTCACTTCTTAAATGTTCCTTTGGGGGATATTTTTCTTTTTGTGGTCTGGACAAGCTAAAATGTCTTAAGTTTTAAGTGCAAAAAAGGGTTTTAACATGAGCTATTTTGGTCTCAGTCTCAGCTGAGGTCTTAATACAAGGAAATGTCAGTTACTCCGACATTCAAAAATATAATCCCATATCGCTTATGCAGAATTAGCAAAGGAAGTGGCTAAAAATCTGGTTGCAACATTGACCCCTCAAACCTATTATAAGGTATAAAAAGGTTAAATGTGAAGAGTCAAAAGGAATTGGAAATTAGAGAGAAGATTTCTTTGAAGACAACTGTAGGTGTGTGGAATCTCCACCCACCCACACTTTGAGAATGGAGTGGGAGCATCGAGTTCTCTCCTAACTTAAAGCCTAATTTAAAAGGGGTTGAAGGAGATCACTTAGAGAGCTTAAAATGTGTCCCCTGAAGTTTGAGAGACAGAGTGGATAGTATATCTGACTTACACCTGAGTAATCTAAAAGACGAGAGTCTGGTTGGGGCACAGAGAACAAACTGTAGTTTGAAAAATAATCCCATTCCTTTGGACAGAGAGTCTCAGATGTGCATTTCTCATACACCAAATGGGAGTCATGAGCAAGGAAGTGGAAGAGAAGTTGTCTTAGATCCTGTGCAAGAGAGCCTCTGGGAGGAGCAAAGAAACATTGGCCGGGCGCGGTGGCTCAAGCCTGTAATCCCAGCACTTTGGGAGGTCGAGGCGGGTGGATCACGAGGTCAAGAGATGGAGACCATCCTGGTCAACATGGTGAAACCCCGTCTCTACTAAAAATACAAAAAATTAGCTGGGCATGGTGGCGCGTGCCTGTAATCCCAGCTACTCAGGAGGCTGAGGCAGGAGAATTGCCTGAACCCAGGAGGCAGAGGTTGCGGTGAGCCGAGATCACGCCATTGCACTCCAGCCTGGGTAACAAGAGCGAAACTCTGTCTCAAAAAAAAAAAAAAAAAAAAAAAAAAAAAAAAAAAAAAAAAAAAAAAGAACATCAAGGGTAAGAGGCTAGAGGAACTGCTAGGATTCTCAGGAAATGACAACTGAATCCCAATGATAATCAAAGAGGATACATGCCCCTACATTGAAGAAACTGCATGTATAAGATCCAACGCAATGGCAGGGGGTAGAGAGGATGTCTCCCAAGAGCCCAAGCACCCATGAGATGCCACCATGGTCAAAGTAAACCTTTATCATATCTGAGATGTTTAAGAACACTTCCTTTTGTCCCTTCTACCTCTCCTTCCTTCAATTAACTATAGAGAAACCAATCCTGTGATGAAGGGAGAGGAGCAGAGGCACTAGGCATGGAAATAGAGAAGCTAACCATGCCCCTCAATCCCACTGCATTTCACTAGACATAATTCTGAACTTAGACATTTGGTGATTAAAAGCTACTAGGAGGGTTTGTATTTTTGACCAAAAAAAAAAAAAAAAAAAGCAAATTGAATACCTTGATTTGCCATACCTCATTTCCAAAATACTTTTGTTCATTTTCCCAAAAAAAAAAAAAGTCATGAGTCTACATTTTACTTGAAAACAGAAAAAAAAAATAACATTCCAACTTTGTTAATGTTCATCAGTAGTAAAATACTGGTGTTGGGATACTTTTCATGTAATTTAATTCAATTTTTGTATTTCAAAAATTCCTTTTTCCATTTGAATAAGATCTACATAATTCAACAATAAATACTTTATAGTTGCTTCTTAAATTATTCCAGATATTTTATAACACAAGAATTTATATACCATAAAATTAAGGAAAAAAATGCTGGTGATCAACTAAAAGAGTTATTTTAATATATATCAATTATGTGAAGTCCATGCAATGAATCCAAGATTCAGAACTTTATAAAGTTATTTTTCATTATTTTCCAAATAATTTTTTTCCCCCTGAGTGTGTCTGAACAAGCAAGAACAAAGTCTACTTGATTTATCTGTACTTTAAGAAAATTTTCCTTGAGTCTGGAAATGTAAACCTCAGAGATTGGATCATTGCTACTTTTAACCCTCAGTTAACTACAGAATAGATCTTGTCTTAATAGCCTTGTAATACGACTTAATGTGAGTTATGGCATATTCAACATCTTTGGATCCCAACTATAAGAACCTCAATCACTGTTAGGTCCAGAAGGTGCCCACAGGTTAATCATACTCAGAAGGCCACAGGGGATTGGTGATCACTCCATTTGCCCCTTAAGTTGGTATAGTATTAGCAAGCATCTGCTAAATGAGATGATAGGTAAGATACATTGAGATGGGAAGATGAGCATTAAAAATAATTGTTTGTAGCAGCTTGGTTTTCACTAACTGTTATTCATCTTACTAAGTGAAGAGAAAAAATTGGTTTCATTTCACATGTATTTTGAGAGATAAATATGCTTTTTCAAATATTAGTACCACTATGTCTAGAATTTACATACCACATTTTTATCTGCTAGGCTATAACGTCTACAAAGGAGAGGGACCAACACTCTTTTTCCTTACCCATCCAAAGATATGTGAAGTGTTGCTCATGCTAGTCTTGAATATAGGAGTGAATAAACAATCTAACTAAAATACAATTCAAACCAAAAAGTAGGAGATAAAGACAGATAGGTAAAATGTGGCTTAGATATAAAGGTATTGACTTCTACTTAGTCATCTAATCATAGTAAAGTAGCAGGGACTGGATTAACTCACCTGCCTCGATAACAAGCAGATAAAATGTATAAGACAGCACATTTCAGACTGTGGACAGCAGGTAGTATAAGACATGATCCTTGAGAGAAGGTAAACAAGGTGAGCTCTTCAGGTGACCTAGCTGACTCTCATCTCTAGCCTAGAGAGTATTTTCCAGTGGAGGGAGCCCAGACACAGCCTGACAGTCTCCCTGAGCTGAGGACACAGAGCTTAGAAATAGGAAACTATGGCAGCTAGAATCAGCAGGACAGAGCACCCTGGACAAGAGACATGCGCAGAAAGCAAGCAAGCTCAGGAATCTGCAGAGTGTTGCCTTGCTTCTTTGAGTAATGAACAGCGTGAAGGAAACTGTCAAGGTCAGAGAAAGAAGTACCTGAAAGAAGCAGGAGAAACCATGTCTGGAGCTCACAAAGAGCTAGGAAAAGTTCCCATTCCCACCAGCCAGAGAAGACCTCAGAATACACGGAGCATTGAGGAGTGTCCTCCAAAGAGTTATTACCCTAGTAGTGGTGCTAAATCAGGCATAGACTATAGACTATAGAGTATAGGCTACTCTGGACCTGCCCAAGAATGCTTAAAAGCATGCCTCAAAAGGATCAAACTGGTGCTAACCAACTTAATTACACCCCAGTGCAAAGCCAAAAAAAAAAAAAAAAAAAAAAAAA
>NW_016107980.1:466533-492276 GCF_001604975.1 Cebus imitator | reverse complement strand
AACCCAGCAGCCAACAATGAAAAATTCACACTGCTTTGCATTTGATAAAAAAAATTATCAGGCACAGCAAGAAAATATAAGCTATAGCCAGAAAAATATAAATTAATATAAAGAATCATAAACATCATGTGAGGTAGTTTGTACTTGTTTCTTGAAGGGGAGAGTATGGGGTTTAGGGGTAGAAAATGAAGGATTTTAATGAAAGATACAATGAAATAGAACCTGTCACAAGATTTGGGAAGAAATCTTGAAATGAGATAATAATGTCCTGCTCAAGAAGTGCTGCTCTTGAATAAAGAAGAGATCAGTTTCAAATGTATGATCCATAGAGCTTGCATGATTGTTTGCATATGGCAAGCCATGAAGAAAAAGAAGTTAAAAAGCTCCATTGTTTTTGAATTAATGTAACTTGGAAAAGAATGTTATCATAAACCAACAAAGGAAAGTTAGACGAAGATAAGATCAGCGGACATGGTGAGTGTAAGGTCATGGAGGGGCATGTCCAGTGGAAGACGGGCCATTTGAGACTTGAGAAGGATGGAAAGAACCAAGTAAATGGTGGCAGCCACTGTGCTGCAGGCTCTCACTTGCTTTCTGAGAATCAGAAGCCTCCAGGCATGTGGCTTTGTTGCTATCCTATGCATTGTTAAATTGCCCAAGTAAAAACTAAAGAGGAAACCCTATTCAATTGCACAACTCCATGGAAAAACTAGACTTGCTTCTAAATAATCTACAATTTACAAAGGAATTTCATGTAAAATTGGACTTCTGGGAAAGCCTAGAGACTTCTGACTTGCATCCTTCATCATGGCCTCTGCACCCTGGCACCGATCCTCACTTTTCTGCTTTGGGGTCTGGTTTTTATCCCCTGCTGACCTGATGCCTTTATGCAGCTTTGGCCACATTAAGTGGGTCCTTTGTAGATGAGCTCTGGGCAAGCTCCGTCCTGCCTGGGCCTTGCAGCTCACTTCCTTCTCAATCTGTGTCATTGCAATTATTTCCAGTAAGTTGATTACCCTCCCAGGTGTCACCTTATGTTCTAACCCAGTGCCCAAGAGCTCAGCTAGGGGAATACCAAACCAGTGAATTGACCTGTACTCTCCTGGGTTTTACCAGCTACATTAAATTGATGTTCAGCTTCATCTGATGGGTAAGTCCTGAAGACTTGTTGGCAACCCTTTCCCCCTAAATGTCAAACAGTTTGCTTTTGTCACATGTGCTCAATTTAGTCTGTGTTGTAGAATAATAAGAGCTATAATCCCCACCAAGCTTAATTTCCCCACCATGATATTTCCTATGGAAAATTCTTGTATTACATTTAAGTGGTTATTGGTCTGGGATCAGAGAACTGTAGACTATATATGATTAGTTTCCATAGAAATCCTATGTATTATCTTTTATGCATATATAAAATATTATTCTGAATAGAGACCTATGAGTCTCAACAAACTGTTGAAATCATTGTGGAACCAAAAAAAAAAAAAAAAAAAGGCTAAGAAATCCTATGAAATCAATGGTCTCATTGCAAGACTCTATTCTTGAACTCACTGATATATCTGAAATGTTGAGTACCTACAAAAGCTTAAGGTAGTTTGTGGGAAAAATGGAGATCAAGATGAGTAAGGCATGGTCCTGGGTAGTTCAAGTCTACTTTGGGATAATAAGCCACATATTTTTATGTTATGTGCCTCTCATTAAAGCTAGACAAAGTCACTCTCCACCATATGTTCCTGTTCTGTTTTCATGAGAGCACTAATAATATTTGACATTATCTCATCTGTTTCCACTTGTCTATTATTTATTGTCTGTCTCTTCTACCAGAGTATCTATCTGTCTTATTGACTGCTAAATGTCCAGACCTAGAACAGTGCCTGGCTCCTAAGAAGTCAAATAATATGCAACAGATGTATATGTGAATAAATGAGCAAGTAAAAAGTGAGAGTCACTCTAAGACTAAACTAGATACTGGTTATGAAATTTTTATGCAGCACCATGCCAAAAAAAGCTAAACAAAAACAAAAACCGTTTCCTGTTCATTATTTTCAGATAGCCATTTCTTCCTTTCCCCAAAAGTCTACACTGAGAAAAGTCACTTGAATTTTCTCCCCCGCCCTCTCTTCATGGAGTCCCCTCACCCACATGCTGTGTTGTCTGTCTTCTTCCTCTTTCATCTTCCCAGAGCCAGTTCACAGCCTGCCTTCACCCACTGTTCTCCATCAGCGACCTTTCTTGCCAGACAGCCACTTAAAAAGTCATTCTTTTCCCAAGCAGCAGCCCCCAGAATTGCTGTTGGATAAAATTCTCCATCTTGCTACACAAACACGAAAGTCTAAATTAATAGTGCGATCTCAACAAGTGCATATGAGTTCAAAGGAGAGAAAGATCGGTGGGCCCTGGAGTTGTCAAGAAAAACTTCATGGCCTGCGTGTGACTTGAGCTGGTGCTTGAAGGATTAGGTTGCAAGAAGTTTGCACCATGCCCTGTCCCAGGAGAGGGCCTCACACAGCACAGATCAGCATTTGTAGCACTCACTGGCTGACATGCAAAACTGTTCAGAAAGGGAATTGGAGCTACTATTTAAACAGGCCCAGAAGGATCCTCAGTACTGTGGGTCCATTCACGCTTTAGTTCAAATAAAAGTGAACTCTAAATTCTCCAAGTAAACTTCATCACCTCTCAAACACTTATCCCTTCAGCAAACTGTGGCATATTCCCTGATTTATGAAATCTTTAGAAGGTGCTAAAGGGCCTGGAGGAGGATATTCAATTGCAAATTCCTCAGTGCCTCCCTGCTCTGGGACTCTATAATGACAGGTATACTGATATTTAGCTTTTGACTAGGACTTTCCATGCAAGGTACCCAAAACTCTTCACACATATTATCTCCTTATAATTCTTCCTGGAATTCTGCATTTTAAAAATGCTTCAGGAAGGCCTCCCATCTCTCTAACGTTTCCTCACTTTCTAGTCCCAAAGCACCCACCTATCTGCCTCCATGGCACCTGAACCATTTACGGCCCTCCTTCCTTAAAATACCAATCCACTTTCTGGGATGGGTCACACATCACAAACTGATGGAGTACTTTGTCAGATCCAGGCTGGTCTCTTTAAAAAGTAGGGAGAAAGGTATTAAAAAAATGAAAACAAAGTGAATAAATTTAGATTCTGGGGAGTAGGAAAAAAAAGAAGATGAAACTCCTAGATCTTAAAAAAAAAAAAAAAAAAGCAGTATATGAGACTCTTGATTAACACAGTCACTAAATGAAGTCAATGGAAGCTCTAGGATAAATCATCTAAAAGAAAGTGGTACTCCCCAAACTCAAGATGAGCTTGTTGGACACATGGGTTAGTAGAGCTGCCCTGACTGCTGAGAGCAGTTGTTCAAGAAGTAATGGAGCTGGAAGCTGCATCAGAATTTATTATTCTTAGTGATGATTTTAAGAAATGCACAAGATTTTTTGGCTGTAAAACAAGACTGAGTAAAAGTCAGTTCTGATTCTGCTATCATCTTATCAAAGCTCTGCTATGTATACAGTAAAGAGTACAGCAGACCTATCAGTTCTGGAATTGTTCCCAATGATAATTCCCACGAACATGCTCACTAACACTTTCTAGCCTGTTCTTCCTTCCTGCTGAAGGTGGTGGCATCTCTGCCGTCAGCTCTCAACTCAGACCTACTTCTACTCTTTTTGGGGGTCTGTCAATTTAGGTGCTCCTGCCACCTTCATGCCCATCATGGTTCCCCTTAGCTCCCTTCTTCTCCCTACCCTCCTCAAGAGCCTCAGCAGGTCACCTGATGTGAATTCACCACGCCCCTGCCTACCTCTAAAAACAACTGAACTGATGGTACTAAGATTCATTGTTCCAAGTCTGTATGCTTTAAAATTAATTTATAATTCCTAAAATTTATCTCTTAGACATAAAATGTATTTCTCCCATGTAATCTGTATATGTCTCAATTTAGGAAGGTGAGGTAGACAGAGTCTATTGAAAGAGATGTGTTATTTAGAATGATTATTTCCCTAGCATATTATTACTATCATTTGTAGTTGTTTCCACTCTAAATAAAAGACATATTCTAAATTCCATCTTTCCTTTTCCACAATGTGCACCCTAACTCTTAGTATCTTATTTTGGGAAACACAATATTAATCTTAGTTTTTCTCTCCAGACTTCTCTTTAGTTCTGTGTATCTAAAATTTTCATGTAAAAATAAGCAAAAACTACAGGTTCCTTTCCAGAACAGAATATTTTCGATCAAACATCACTTAGCCTTCAACAGAGAACCCAGAACAATGAAACATGTGTTTGGCTCCCTTTCAAAAGAAATATTGCTTCCCTGTTCCTCTCACTACCAGTTCCTCAAGGCAAGCATTGATCCCCAGATCTGTGAAGTTTCCATATCTCAATTACTTACTTTAGAGTTTAAGGGAAGGAATCTTTCCAAATTACCCAGTACTAACTGATCAATTTAGGTAAAGTGCTATCATTTCTTCATTAGCGTCATTCTCTGGGGTTGGCGTTACTGCTCTCTTCCCAGCACTTTTTTTTTTTTTTAGATGGAGTCTTACTCTGTCTCCCAGGCTGGAATGCAGTGGTGCAATCTCAGCTCACTGCAACCTCCACCTCCAGGGTTCAAGAGATTCTCCTGCCTTAGACTCCCGAGTCCCGACTAGCTGAGATTATGGGCATGTGTCACCATGCCCAGATAATTTTTTTTTTTTTGTATTTTTAGTAGAGACAGGGCTTCACCATATTGGCAGGCTGGTCTCGAACTCCTGACCTCCAGTGATCCACCCATCTTGGCCTCCCAAAGTGCTGGAATTACAGGAGTGAGCCACTGCGCCCAGCCTCTTCCCAGCATTTTCATACTTTATTTGCCTTGAATACAAAGATTAATAATATGAATAATATTTTCTGTGAAATAAAATCAACTGCCTTTTTCTCTTTTTCCACCAATCCGTCTCCTTGTCATCCTAAGTTACATTTTGTTGCTAAAACTAAAGATTTGTTCCTTAGAAGACCGTCAAATTAATCATACCATGCTTCATTGTGAAAGGAACGTTCAGCTCCAAGTCAAAACACCTTGGTTCTATGCCAGAACCAACCTATCATTATGCAATTCTCCTCGTTCCACTAGGTTTCAACTTCTTCATCAGTAAAATTTAGCAAGGCAATCTGAAAGTCACTACCCTCTTTGCAAACTTTGTCATTCATTTATTCAGTATTTATTGAGAACCTGCTATATGCCAGGCACTGTGCTAGACACCAGATATATAAACTGCCATGGCATTCAGGAGCCCACATGAGACTGACAGGTAAGCAAGTATCCACAGAAGAAGGGGAGATTGAGAAACACACAGAGAGGGAATCCTACCTTCTCCGGGGGATGGGAGTGTAGGTGTTGCAAAAGAAGTGACAACTGAAAGAGGCCTTGTGGATTAAGTAGCAGTCCAGGAAAAAAAAAAAAAAAAAAAAAAGGCAGAATGAGGGGATCTGGGTGGGGAGAATTGTAAACATAGAGGAGAGAATGTGCAACAAGGTAATATGCTGGAAGTTCTTTGGCTTTTCCAACAGCACGAACATAAGAAAAGGAGTGACATGTTTAGGAACTGGAAGACATTTGGATTAGCTGGAACTCAGTGCCTGGTAAGGCAGGACCACTTATGATCCAGAGAGAGAAAATGAGGCCATGCTGTGTAGGAGTCCTATGTGTATCAGGATTTAGGCTCCATTCCAGGCAATGGGAAGCAGCATATGTCTTATGTTTTTTTGTTTTTTTTTTTAAGAGACAGACTCTCACGCTATTGCCCAGGCTGAGTGCAGTGGCATGATCATGGTTCACTGCAGTTTCAACCTCCCAGGCTTAAGCAATCCTCCCACTTCAGATTCTCAAGTAGCTGAAACTACAGATGTGTACCACCACCACACCAGGCTTTTTCGTTGTTGTCGTTAAGGCAGGGTCAGGTAAAGACGGGGATCTCGCTATGTTGCCCAGGCTGGTTTTGAACTCCTGGGCTCAATCAAGCCTCCTGCCTCGGCCTCGCAAAGTGTTTGGATTACAGGCATGAGCCACCACGCCCAACCAGGCACTGGTTTTAAAGCATGGGATCATGTTGGCAGCAGGGTGAGGATGGGCTGGTGGGAGCAAGCCTGGTAGTGGCGAGAGTAGCTGGAGTGCTCCTGCAAGAGTCTAAGCAAGACAGAGGAAGGGCTCAAAACATGGGGTGGCTGGGGGCATGCAGGAGGGAACACATATGAGAGATGCTTGTGAAATATCATTACTGGCTTTGCTGACCACTAAATACGGATGGAGAGTGGAAAGAAGGAACTGGGAAGCTATTTGGGTGATGATCTCACTCACCCGGGTGGTACGACCAGGAGGAAAAGCGCTTATGAGATGAAATGTTTGATTCAGGACGTGAAGTGTAGAAAGTGTCTATGGAACATGCAAATAGAAATGTCTGTAAGGTAGTTACACAATCAGACCTAGAGTTTGCTAAGTAGGTCAAGAGTTGGAGGTTAATATGGACATCAGTCATAGCACACAGAGGGTAGCTGAGGCCATGAAGCTATGAAAATGGATATTTTCCAAAGAAAATAAAAGTGGGTCAAGAATGGAAACAAACAGAACAATAAGACTGGCTCTCAAACTGTTTTAGATAACAGACCATTTGAGAAACTGATTATAGTTATGGACTATCTATATCCCCAGATAAATCCCACACTAACAAATTTTAGCATGAAATTTCAGGGATTCACTGATTCCATGGTTCAAGGATCCCAAGTCAAGGACAGGGAGCAAGAGAACACACATAATTAATTTCTATTTCTCCATTTTGTGGTTATAAATCATATATCCAAGAATACTAATTGCCAATAAATGTGACACTCGGAGCCTGTCCCTCCCCCCGACCCCACACCACTAAAGAGTCTCTGTAGTATGATTCCTCACACGAACAGAGCATTTGAGATTCTATATTATAGAAAGTTTGCCTCTCTCTGAACATATCTGAGGCACTGGATCATCTGGTCAGCCACCTAGTTCAAGTAATAGCAAAACCAAAATTCTACCAGGAAAGTGGCATTGTATCTTGGAGGCAACTGTAATATCCCAGACAGCCCATCTGCCCCACGTCTGAAGAATCTGAGACCTGAGCTCTGTCTGACATCCAATTACCAAAGAATAATTCTACTCATGCCTCTCCTCTTTTCTCTTGACTCACTTCATTTCCCATCCAAGTCCTTTTCTCCTGATAGAACTTGACCCTGACCTTCTGGTCCAAGAAAGACATCTGACATCTCCCTACTTCTGAGTCCAGCACTGTTTTCTTGCTTTTCTCATTCAGCTCCCTGAACTCCAGGGTCACAAGATCAGGGCCTCCCTCAAGTACACTAAACCTGCAGGAAGCAACAGTGCCACCCAACCCCCGCCAATGGAACTCATAAGCAAATAGATTATTGAAAAAAGCTCAGACAGAAATTGATTTTTCTTATCTAAATTAGGGATCACGTCAAAGTTTTAAATGCATTTTGAATTATAAGGAAGCTGTACTTTCCTAAGCATAAAGAGGGGGCGGGAGAGGTTTGTATCCCTTTTTATCTTATCATCCTACCTTAATCCTAAGCTTTCCCACCTCGAAGGTACAGACAGAATGAAACTTTTGCCTTGCCATTTTCTCTCCAGATTTTATAGCATTTTATCATTTACATATGGCCAACTGAGGCTGAAACTACTGCAGCTTCCTCAATACTCACCGGTACACACATGCAGTAAAGGACACCAATGTTAAATGCATCATTTGGCATTTGAGCGAGGAATGAATCCCTGCTTTCAGATCACACATTCATTGCTACATTCTCCTGAATCTACCTACAGCTCTATGTTTATTCTCTTTCTCAATCCACTAAACTCTGAACTATGGATATTTCTTTCAAAGGGTTCTAGGAAATAGTCTTGTGATATGGCACTAAACAAGGATGCTTTGTTTAGGAACTTTTTAATGGTCAAATTGGGAAACAATTACTTCCATTTGTAACTCCAGGTCCCTTTTTCAGATGTAAGAGCAAGCTGTCTTTAGTCTTGTGAGTTTTCTGAGGATTAAGAATACCATGACCATTCACAAAATAAATCAACAAAAAAGCATTTCAAGAGCTCCTAAGTCCAGCACTGTGCTGAGGATATGAGCAAAGCACTGTTAAGGAGAAAAGAAATGAAGCCAACACATCTCTCTAAGTCTCTGTCTACTTATCTATAAAACAGAGCTGTTATCTGCTACTGTGTTAGGCAGTACTATGTGGTGCTCTTGAAAGAATCGAAAGACACTCTGTTGGCAAAGCCCTGGCCAAGGTTTGGTCTCCCTGTCTTGTAGTTCTTTGAACTTTTTCTTTATACTACCTACCATAATAGTAATGATATTGCTATTTGTGCAGTCATTAACTGTCTCCCCCATAAGACTATAGTTCTAAGAAGAAATAATGTCCATCTTCCACTATACTCCATAATGCACAACATGTGGCACAACCTCAATAAATGTTGAATAAATGAATGGAAGAACAAAGGCCAATAAGTTTTAGCTCTATTTCAAGCTAAACTAAGAATCTTGTGTATTATTTTATTTGAGTCTATCCAGAACGATACCAAAAACTATAAGTTTTACTATTATTTCATACATGGGATGACAGAAGTTTAAAAGGAAGCTCACCAATAAAATGCAAAGCTCAAATCCACATTTTCTAACTTCCAGTTCCCAAACTCTTTTTAAAATTGGAGCAATTGCCTCATTTGACTATTTTTTCTGTACTCAACTGGTTATCCTTAATTACATAAGTGTTATAAAAAAATCTGTAATAAATTAGAGAAAAGGAAAACGTGGAGAAAATACCCTGAAGAATCACTTTTTCATCCCACCCCCTTCTAGCCAAAACATAAACTCGGTATATTCCTTAGCCCTAACAGTATGCTTACAAGCTTTTTTCCTAGTTGGTTCACTGTTTTTCTTATTTATTTTATTAACAATATACCCGGCTCTGTCACTTGGGTTGCTTTGTGCCTTTGACCAGAGCCTTGTCCCCATTCCCGAGTGAACCAGCATGGTGTCTTTAATGTCCCACCCACCCTATACTTCCTGATAATTCCACACTCCTAGGCACCAGGGTCCTCAGGAAATTTATAATATCACATCCTCAGGGACCCAGGTAGACTAGAAGCTCCAAGCCTTTCTTAATTTCTGAATTTCATTAAATCCATCTGTGTAACATTTGTCTCTGAAAACTATAGTCTGGATGTTAGGTTCATCAGATATACAGTTCTTAGGTAAGTAATATGTGGCCTATCCAAAGAAAGCAAAAATAAATAAATAAATAACTTAATTAATAGATTCTTATTTTCCAAAGGCAACTGGGACTCCCTTTTGAAACTCAATTGCAAATTCTGTGGAGGTGCTGAGAATGATGTTGAGCATGACATGGTATGAGTCCATTTTTATGATCATGTATGGCAACAATTTTCCAGCAGTGCCAGGGCTCATGAACACATAGCTCATTTTTACCTTTTGGATGAACACTAAGAATTTTAAAATACATATACAAAACGTTTATACATTCTACATGTGAGATTCTGTACTTATATAACTCTCAGTTATGGAATACTATACAGCAATAAAAACAAACAACTGGCATATGCTATGATGTGTATGACGTTAAAACACAATGCACCAAGTCAAAAAAATATGCAGACACAAAAGACTATACACTGTGTGGTTCCATTTATATAAAATGTCCAGAAAAGGCAAATTTGTAGAGATACAAGCAGATCGGCAGTTGCCTACAATGGGAAGTGGAAGTAGATCCTTTCCTCAAACAGACGAGGAGAAACTTTTTAAGGTGATGAAAATGTGCTAAAACAGGATAGTGGTGGTAGTTGAACAATTCTGTAAATTTGCTAAAAGTCACTGATCGTACACTTATAATAAGTGAAAATTCAGAATGGAAGTTATACCTCAATAAAGTTGTTTTTAAAATGATGTCTCTGGGCTGGGTGTGGTGGCTCACGCCTGTAATCTCAGCACTGTGGGAGGTTAAGGTGGGAGGACAGCTTATGACCGGGAATTGAAGACCAGCTGGGCAACATAGGGATACCCTGTCTTTACAAAAAAAAATTAAAACTTAACTGAATGTGGTAGTATTCACCTACAATCCCAGCTTTTTGGGAGACTGAGGTAAGAGGATTGCTGGAGCCCAAGAGGTGGAGGCTGCAGTGAGCTGTGATGGCTCCCACTGCACTCTAGCCTAGCATAGCAACAAACCAAGATCCTGTCTCAAAAACAAATAAATGAATGACATATCTGAAAGCCAATCAGCACATCAGGATTTAGAAATGGAGCCTTGATGCTTGAATGCACTGTCTCATGATGCAGTATTTAGACTTTATATTCATAAAATCCTCCTGTACCGAGTTATGGATAGATTGGTTCTTTTCAAGGAGTCCTATTAATCTGCTGGGCTGGGTTTGTTGTGATTATAAAAAGATTTAGTCTAACAACTATCCTGCATTAACTCTGGAAATCGTTATAGTAATTCCCTGTGGTCAGGAGGGAATACATGACTGTGTGAGGTTGATACCCTCAGCAGATATTCAGTGAGGATCACTTATTATGTTACTATCCCTTGGATAGTTGCAGTGGTTTGGCTCAACATAAATAATTTTTCTGTCTTTAGTATTTGCTTAAGTAGAGCCATCATCATTATGCCATTAGGTTGAAGTTTAGGACTAGGGCTTATTTTGCTGGCTTTTGGTGCATTTATTTTTGGCTTTCTTAGGAATTAACCACAGACCATTAGTGAAAACAATAAAGAGGCCAGGAGAACTGTACAGAAAGCCTGGGCAAAGACAGTTGAGAAGATTCTTAGCAAAGTCTCCCAGACTTTTGCCTGGGTTACCCAAATACATTGACAAATATCTCTATTTTAAAATCATTATAAAGGAAAAATATCTGGAACTATTTCTGCAGAAATCCCTTGGACTTTCCTCATTTTCCCCCACTTCCCTCTAAGCCCATACCACAACACGTACCGCTAGACACACATGACAATTTACCAAGACCACACCATTTTTTAAAAGTAAAGCAAGATTAAGTTTTGTTGTCCATAAAAAGAAAAGATCTAGAAGCACCTTTTAAACTAATCCCCCACTACTACCAAGATTCTGATGAGTGCAGCAGGGGGAGACGTTAGAATATATTGGTCATGGGAAGGCTGTCTTTGGAAGAGTTTGACACAACCCTCAAGTGGGAGGGGGCTTATATGGGAATTAGGGATGAGGGTGAGTACATGTCCTTTGAAAAATCTATCCAGATAGTTTGCCTATAGGAGTAAGATGGTTCCTCTTTAGTACTTTCATACCTCTTTGAATCTGCTTCTGTTTTAATCACAATATATTGTTGTCCTTCTTCCTCGTTAGATTAAAATCCTCAAAGAAAGATACAACTAACGATATCTTATACATTGTTCTATCCACAGTTCTGAGAAGACTGCCTTTTTTTTTTCTCTCAACTTTTAAGTTCAGGGGTGCATGTGCAGGATGTGCAGGTTTGTTACATAGGCCAATGTGTGCTGTGGTGGTCACCTGCACAGATCATCCCATTACCTAGGTATTAAGCCCAGGATCCATAAGCTATTTTGCCTGATGCTCTCCCTTCCCCCACCTCCCATCCTCGGACAGGCCCAGTGTGCTGTTCCCCACCATGTGTCCATGTGTTCTCATCACTCAGCTCCCACTTCTAAGTGAGAACCTGGGGTGTTTGGTCTTCTGTTCCCACGTTAGTTTGTGAGAATAATGGCTTCCAACTCCACCCGTGTCACTGCAAAGGATACGATCTAGTTCCTTTTGATGGCATATTGCCTTTCACACATAGTGTGTTCAATAGCCAGCCCTAGGAGGAATGTATCTAATGAAAGACAATTATAGAAGTTTTTACAAATAAAAGTAATTATGCAGCGAAATGAATTTATTGGAACAGCTACATTGGTTCATACATTTTACCTAAGGAAAGAATGTACTCATTTGAAGATTTTCTATCAGGTTTTATACTCAGTATCTATGGTAGTTATTTTTGTAAGCCAGTTGCTTATGTGAATGTATAGCATACTATATGCCTTTAGCACCAAAAAGAGTCAGGCCATGCTATCGCTAGCAGGTTCTCTAATATCATGTCAGAGAAACTAAAGCATACTTTAAAAATGCTTATGTAAAATGTTTCCCTGGCCATGATATCATGTCAAAACTAAATATAGGATTTGCTGTCTGTAGTGTTTTTAGTCTTTGGTACTGTTCTTTTTACCTATAGCTGTGCAACTTGTTTTGTGAACCAGTCAACCTGTTATGATGATGTATGGAAGTTATATAATGGTTTTTCTTTAAAGAGTAAAGATACATGACCAATATTATAAATTATATAGATCTGACAGAATGCTTTATATTTAGATGGAATATGCTTTGGGGAAAATTCTAATAAAATGTACCAAATAAATAATGTGACAAACCAAGCCCATGAAATCATCTGTTACTCTGTGTAACTCTTTTAGCTCAGTATCACAATTTTTTCAGATATGCAGAACCAAAGGTTTATTAGTAAGAGAGGAAAAGGAAGGGAGACAGAACCAAATCAGTTCCCAATACTTTATAAAGTGAGTTTCTATTACGTTTAAAGTATATTAGAAAAAGAAAATGTATTGATTAAATAAGTTATCACTAGTTATTCTATTACTGTTAAACAGGAAAGCTAGACTTAAAGTAAGCAGACACAGATCTGCCGATGAATACATACATGGCCAGGGAAATGGCTGCATGCCACTGGTCACCATGGTCTGCCACCTGGTGACACCTCATTGAAAGACAGAGATAAGGAACAAGAAAAATTATTCTGAACTTTCTTTATCCTGGATAGTTAGGATGTTTACTTCCACTCACCTTAATGACTACATATCACTAGTTCCCAATATCCGACATAGAGTAAACAGACTTTTTATGATTTATTTTACTACATTTCAGTTTCTCATGAAGACTCCATTGAGTATGAATTCTAAAAAGATTGGTCCTTAAGCAACATGAGAGCTCAATGCCCAGTCAGGAAGATAACACAGCTGTTTGTTCAAACACTTTTCTAAGTGATCCAC
The DNA here is from genome assembly GCF_001604975.1 of Cebus imitator. Lineage (NCBI taxonomy): Eukaryota > Metazoa > Chordata > Mammalia > Primates > Cebidae > Cebus > Cebus imitator. The sequence continues at coordinate 479,100 of NW_016107980.1, read as the reverse complement.
AGTGGCAGCAGGAAAGAAAACGATGTCTCCTAGTAAGTAACAACTTGGCTAAAGTTAAACTAGCTTCAATAAAGAGCATAAGAGAGAAAGACTCAAAAGAATGCTTGGAAAACTATCCTAAAGAAGCTCAACAACCAGCTTTACTTATTTAAATGTCGAAGAAGTAGACATTTTGGTGTCTCTTTAAATCTTGTAAAATAAAACGATGATTGTAAGTTAAACATGATCTGAAGTGTTAAATTATTTTGATGTTGAATCCATATTTTGAGGTATATGCAATTTTTTGATTTTTTGCCTAAGTGTAATTGTTTCTTTTTTAGACAGGGTCTTGCTTTGTCACCAGGCTGTAATGCAGTGGCACAATCATAGCTCACTGCAATCTTGAACTTCTGGTCTCAAGCAATCCTCCTGCCACACTGCCTCAGCCTACCAAGTAGCAACACATGCCACCATGCCTGGCCAATTTTTTTTTTCAGAGACAGTATCTTTTTCTGTTGCCCAGACTGGTCTCAAACTACTAGTTTCAAACAATCCTTCTGCCTCAACCTCCCAAGTATTGGGATTATAGGTGTCAGCCACTGTACCCAGCCCATAAATGTAATTTCAAAGAAGTAGCTGATGTCAAAAATGTATGAGAAACTTTTTAACAAGTCTTTTATTTCTCCTAAAGCTTAGTAATAGGTAATTTTGCCTGGTAAAGGTGGATCTAAATGTATTATAACCTCAGAATAAATTTAATATTTATAAATATAATATAAGTTAATTAACTTATATTACAGAATCCATGGCCAAATGATTTTCCCATTCTTTCAGCAGATACATTCTCTAAAAAACCAAGAATACTATAAATTGATAGGCTACTCTCTGGCCAATGTGCTGCTACTTTAAAATAACCTTTTCTAGGTTTATCCTAAAAATCACCCTTGCTGTATGAGAAAAGAGAATGGAGTCTAAGGAAGCAGATCTGAGTGAAACCCAGATTTTTGTCGCCTACTCGGCCTGGTAAAACAGCTTCAGTTTTCTTAGATTTGGTTGCCTGCTCTGCAGGGCATATAATAACTCAATTATAATAATAATAACTGCCTCCCTTAAAGGCCACGGTAAAGATTAAATGAAATAGCATGTTGAGAGTATCTGGCACATATTAGATCTTTAAGGAATACTAGTTTGCTTCCTTCTTCCTGTAACAAACACTGAAAATAATACGTTCTAATATATCTAATGGCTTTTTATTGGCACAATATTTTGCTGACACGCGAGAAGACAGTGGACTAAGAAAAAGTGCCTATCTTTGAAGAGTTTATATCCTTTCTATGTTGAAAGAGTTCCACGAGGTAAAACAGGATTTTCCTCTCATTTGTCACTTTGTTCCATCCCCTCCACAGCCTGAGTGGGGAAGAAAATTCACAATAACTCATAGAAATTGCATTTTTAAAAGAATGTCAATATTATCTAGAGAGAGAAGCTTTTGATTTATAATCACCCACTCTGCAGAATCAGAAACAGCAGGTCTTAGGGATCTGGCGAGGGTCTGCCACATGTAGAACTGGGAGGACTCTTTCTCTCTACATTTACGTGAAAGCCAGCAACAGCCTGGCACCCTCCAAGAGTACTGGCTTTAAAAGAATTGGAATGTAATACCTCAAAATGGATACTGGGATTTCCATGATGGATCTCAGGCACTGCTAGCAGTAAAGATACCTCCAGTCATTTCAAGAGCAGAGGACACCAGCAAAAGGAAAACAGAGAGGGAGAGAGAGAGAATATGGCAGATTCCACTCATCAACTGGAACCAGTAGATTGGTTGGCTTCCCTTCAAGGACTTCAGGAATATTTGAGCTTTTTATATACCATAGACTTTACCTTTAAAGTATATAATTCAGTAGCTTTTAATATGGTTACAGAGCTGTACAACTCTCACTACTATCTAATTTTGAAACATTTTCATCACCCCGAAAAGAAAGTCTAAACCCATTAGCAATTAATCCCATTCTCCACCACAGCCCTGGCAACTACTCATCACCTTTCAGTCTTGACACTCTTATCAAAGTGCTTCATTTTTAAACCAATCTGTATGAAGTAATCTTCGGTTTGCTTCCTTCCTCTTCTCTCATGTATTTTTCATTTTTGTTACCATTTTAAATCTCTACTTTGCCCTGAATTTCTCCTTGCCTGTCCTTCTTAGCTGACACTCATGCTCCCACACTTTCTAACCTGTGTTGGCATTAATGTGTCTTAATTCATTTCATTCCAAGGCTCAGAGACAATGGTCATTTTATCATCAAAACCTAAGTGAGAAAAACCGGTGTATGCTTAAGTCTGGGATTGGTAGGGCAACTATATGTATTACTGAGGGTCTCTCTCAAGTTCCTTTGAGGAAGCTATCTGAATAGTGTTATGCCCAGTTTCACCCGAGACTCCAGCTTGTACTCTTCTAATTCTCAGCATTTGTACAACGCCTGGCATATAGCATGCCCCAATACATCATTGTTGAGTGAAAGAAATAAGCATCTTCCTCTGTGATGCCTACTGGTGTGCCCCTTCCATAGAACCATCTGGCTGGAACATTATTTATATTCCTTCAAAAATTGTCTATTAAGTGGCATCCTGGTGCTTGAAAGACTATAATAATATAAAGAAAGATACATATGTCAACTTGGAGTGTTCTTCCTAGATTGCTGAATCCAGCAAATTCAAAGCACCTAGAAAATAATAGCCTGTACCTTTCTCTTCAAAAAGCATGAAAATATAAATACATTCATTTACAATGTACATTAGTTTTTCATTAGTGTTTCTTCTAGATGACTCCTCAGCCAGTGCTATTCAGGACATGCAGAGGATTTTCCAGTCTTTGTGATATTCTTTAACACGTAGATGGGAGGGGAAGGAAAAGAGGTCCAAGGCAGTGAGCTACAAGTCTCCACACAAACCTTTCTTTCAGTTCAAGAAAGAAAAGGGAGATAAAAAGCCAAATGCAGGCATACTGTACTCAGCAGGAGCCAAGAGCTACCTTTAAGACTGGCAGTTCCAAAAGGCATCAACAGGAATCCTTTTGGTAATTACCAGTTCGGAAATGTCATCCCATTGATTGTGACAGACATAAACCAGCTGTGCTTTGTTGAGGGCGAACAGAGGCCCAGCCTGAGCAGAAACAAACAGTGGGCCAGCTGCAGCCTGCACTCCGACTTCCTCCCCACAGAACTCTCCCACTTAATACTTGCCAAACTCTGAAGCAATTAATCACACAGCAGAAGTAGATCTGAAACGTCTGAAATTGCCTGCTGAAGATTAACTGAATCTATCATATTTCCAGCCTCACTGGGAGTGAGGGAAGAGTGTCTTTTTGTTGCAGAAAGATTCTCAAATGAATTGCTAGGATCTCAAGCTGGTCCCTCCAATTCCAACTGGAATTTAGAGAATCTTCTGGCCAGAAATCCTTAGTCTTAAGTGTAAGACAGAGAAAGGACAAATATATGTGCATTTATGAATTCCTGGGGTAGAATCAAAGGCACAGCTTCAAGCCAACACTCATGTCCCTATAGCCTAAATAGACATTTGAAGAGCAATTTTTAATTTATTCTGCCTATTGTTTGTATGAAACAGCTCCTCTGCTCCAACACCCACCCCTTTCTGGGTGGAGAATTGCAGTGTGTGTCGGGGGTCACAGGGGCTCCCAATGCATGTGCCACCCACCTCACATTCAGGGCATGTGGGCCTCTCAGCTGGAGCTCTAGTGCAGCTTTCAGCATCCAAAACAGGTACTGCATGGAAGTCACACTGCCTTGGGCTTAGGAACAATCTGCTGCTGCCATGTAGCTGCCTGGTGCAACTCACCCCCATACTCCTGAGGCAAAGGCTTCCGGCGACTCCAGCCCTGGCGTGTGGGCAAAGGGTGAGGGATGGGCATCTGCCCTCAGGGCATCACTGATCTCCAAAACCTGAGCGGTGTGTCTTGGGCTAACCCAGGGCATCTTTACATCCTTATCTAGTCACTGTCATTAGATAACCAGACTAGGCCTCCAGGGAAGCCTGGGAGATTGTCATTTCTTACAGGGAAATGATCACGTCTTCTTTATACCCAACCAGAGTGTCGAGTTCAACTCTCTGCCCATTCATTCCTTTAAAAGTGTCATGATTGCAGGATCTGGAGGGAAGTTTACTTCTTCCTGTTTTAAACTATTTATTTATATAACCTTGATTCCTGCCAAAAATGCTATTGTTTTTATTTTTAAAATCTTTGTTTACGTAAGTATCTTCTGAGTGACATAACTTCTAAACATGTGTGGCATGTATTAGCTATCTTTTAAACAGAATGAAAAATCTATAGGTTCTTCCATGGGATGAAAGCCCAAAATATGCTAGAAAGTAAAAAGAGCAACCACAGAATGTTTTTTATGAGATTGTTTTCTGAAAAACAGCCATATATGTGACAATTTTTCAGATATATATATATATATGTAAAGTAATTTGGAAGAATGCACACTGAGTTTTGACAGAAGCTGTCTTTAGGAAGAAAAAATATTAGGAACTTTTGATCCTTACATTTTGCATGTCTGTCATGTGTAAGATTTTTACGTTAGATCTTGGTAGTTGGAAAAAACTTAAGGAAAAAGTAATTACCAGTCGAAGCCAATCACTAGTTGTGATTTGAAAACAGAGAAGGCTTAAACCCCTTTGGGCCTTCCACTCCAAATGTGGTCCCTAGAACACCAAGAGCAGCATGACCTGGGTGCTTCTTAGAAATGCAGAATCTTAAGTCCCATCCTGTGTTCATATTAAGGTGGCAAAAACACTGACTACCCATGTTAACTATTGCCTTCTTCTCCAGACGTATGTAATTCCTTATTTAAAAAAAGGCTGGGTGAAGTGGCTTACACCTGTAATCCATGTAGTTTAGGAAGCCAAGGCAGGAGGATTGCTTAAGCCATGAGTTTAAGACCAGCCTGGGCAACATAGTGAGACCCCATCTCTACTAGTCCATTTCTGCACTACTATAAAACAATACCTGAGACTGGGTAATTTATAAAGAAAAGAGGTTTGATTGGCCCAGGGTTCTACAGTCTATACAAGCATGGTGCCAACATCAGCTCAGCTCCTGGTGCAGCCTCAGGAAGCTTACCATCATGGCAGAAGGTGAAGCAGAAGCAACCACATCACATGGCAAGAGCAAAAGCAAGAGAGAAAGGGGAGGTCCTAGACTCTTAAACAACCAGATCTAATGTGAGCTAACTGAGCAAGAACTCCCTTATCACAAAGAAGATGGGGCAAAACCATTCATGACAGATCTGACCTCATGATCTAATCACCACCCACCAGGCCCCACTCCAACACTGGGAATCACATTTCAACATAAGATTTGGAGGGGATGAACATCCAAACCATATCACGTCTCTACCAAAAAAAAAAAAATGTGTTTTTTATTGTTGTTGTTCTTTAAAATAGCTAAGAATGATGGCACATGCCAGTAGTCTCAGCTACTCAGGAGGCTGAGGTGAGGGATCACCTGGGGCCAGGAGGTCAAGACTGCAGTGACCCAGGACTGTTTCACTGCAGTCCAGCCTGGAAAACAGACAGAGATCTTATCTCAAAAAAAAAAAAAATCTAAAACTTACCAAAATATCTACAGTTACTTTATTTTAGAACTTGAACTATAGTATGAACAGATTTTTGTAAGAGCATATTTCCAACCCTTTGATGGCAATGAACTAAGTTCCCACTGACAACCTGTCTTCACTGGAGACAGAAAGTCAAGGTGGCATCCATGCCTCCAGGTGCACACAGTCAAGTAAAAGAAAGAGACAAATAAGCAGTTCGATGGGAAAATGTGTAAAACTGGTACAAATACAAGGCAAAAAGTGATAAGGAGCCACAACCAATCAAAATTTTGTTATTTGTATTATTTGGTGAAATAAAGAATGTTCAATAATGTCTTTGCATATCTTACTGACTTTTTATCACTCAGAAGTACAGGAAGGATATTGAAGCAACTCTCTAGACTTAATTATGTCCACTAGGAAAAAACAAGTTGGAGCTATAAAAACAAAAAGGAAATGGAGGTGGGAAAATAGCAACATTGTCTTGAGCTTATGATATTAAAAACAAGAAAAGTAAACACAGAAGAACAATGAGTACAGCCAGGTTTTAGACAAGCCCCATTGATCTGAGAGTCTAAAATGAACACAGTTCAATTGGAGTGGACATCCTGGAAAAGAATCATTTGATCTATACATCTGCCTATAGTCCACATAGGAAAAGAACAGAAAGGGAGAAAGGAATATAAAAATGTGTGTGCCTCTATACTTAAAAGGGAGCCCTCTGGTGATCTAAAGTTTTTAAAGGTCATTTACAAATAATGAAAGAATAGGCATTTGATCAAGGAGATTTATGACACTCCCCTTTAAGATATTTATATTTTACTTCTGGCCTATGTGAAGAAAATGGATATAATATTTGCGGTTTTGTTCTAAATCTGATTCAAAGAAGCTTAGACTGGCAAGCTGAAAATGTAAAACTCTTTGGGAGAAATCTATCCGTGTGCTCCTTCGGGAACTGGAGACTTGCAAACCGACAATAAGAGAAAATGACACACTATGCTGGTCATTTTCTGAAGAAGGAAAATAAAAGGCTAGATAAAAAATAAAAAGGTGCTTTGAAGTACCATTACATGCCTGACTTTGGTGGACAGCCCTGGAAGCTAGGGAAAAAGAGGATGCACTGACCATTTAAGAATTAGGGGCCAGTCACGCCTACAATCCTAGACTTTGCCCACACATCTGGAACATTTCAATAAAGGACACGGAGATAAGATTGACACCTTCATGTCAGACACAATTAGAGGAATGAAGGTTTCAGTCCCTGATATGTAAGATGAAAGTAAAGTCAGACAAAAGCAGAAATAATAGCAACTCTTTAGATAAAAGTGAATATGACAGAGATATTTGTGAAATATATATGAGAGTCACCAAAATCATTCTCCTTTAAACTTAGTAATGTTTTGACAACCCTTGCTGACATTCCAGCACTTGAGTCTAAGGATGTATCAGAATCTTCCATGAAGTGTTCTAGTCATTTCTTAATACTTGTTATTTTTAAAAAGCATTATCATAGTTTGTCAACTGATCTTCACAATACGGTGTACCTAAATGAAAATATAAGAAGATTGTGTTTTAACTATGGCTCTAACACAGGTTTTTTGCCCCACAAAAAAATGAGAATTTCTGATTCAACAGATAAAAGATGCCACATCATTAGAACTTTAATGATAGTCTCTTTCACTTGAATTTAACTTTCAACCTAAAGCCTTAAATTTTTTAAATCAGTGCTATCACACTGAAACAAGAGAATGGAAATGCATTTGTTCACATTTTACCTCTTTCAAGTAAAGAAAATTTGAGGTGACTTATGTCAGAAAACATACATGGTAAAATCGAGTAGACATTCATTAAAATCTTTAGAAATTTAAAGAAAAATTAGAACCCGGGACAAAGATATGACCACTCTATGCCTTACAATTTGCAAGATTGTTGTTGTGAATGCAAATATCACCCTGCTCTACCTGTTAAAATATCATTGTTTTCATTATCGTGAAAAAACTTTGAACCTCTACCTATGAAATGATGTATAAAAAAAGCACATGTTGTTCGTGTCTTTCTTTTGTTAATATCATGGAAAAGGCAGAGTCAACATTAATCCCTGTCCCCCTCAAAATCCTCACAGCTGTTTATACCATTCCAATTATGTTCTGTGGACCAGCAGCATTGGCATCACCTGGGAGCTTGTTAGAAACCCAGACTCTCAAGCCCCATTCCAGACCTGCTGAATCAGAAGCTGCATTTCGAGATCCTCACATGCTCTCCTGCATATCAAAGATTGAGAAGTACAGATCTGTAACACTAATCTTCCAGCAAAACTATCATTACCTCAGAGTAGAAACTAGGTTATTCCCTTCTTTTTTCCAAGACACCAAGCACAGTAGAGAAAATATTATATGGGTTGAAAAAAAGATTAAATAAAATTATTTTAAATAAATGAGCAATTATAAAATGGAAAAAATTAGACCAAGAAGATCAAAATTCAGGACCAAAATCAATTCATTACAATTCAAAATTAGACTATGGAGTTATATATTTTAATAGTGATATTATTTTAAATAATAATGACTAATATGTATTACTTAGGTGTGGCAGATATTAAGAAGCACTTGTTATCATCTTCCTCACAACTCTGAGGTAGTATTACCCCATTTTCTTAGTGAGGAAATTGAGATTTTAGATTAAACAAATTCTCCAAGGTCAACTGTTTGAAAGCAGTAGAACTACAATCTGAATACAGGCTATCTGATTACAAAACCGTATTTTTAGCTTCCAAGCTCTGAGTTTTTATATGATGCAAAAGTCCAAGACTGCATGCTGAGGCCAGGAACCTGGAAAGCTAACAATAGATCGGGTGATTGAATCTTATCAAAGTGTGACTCAAATAATTGAATCTGATCAAAGTTGATAGCTAAGTAGGTCACATTTTTAAACAACTGTAGCTTGCTTATGTTTGTGATTCTGTAAAATCATAAGCCAGATTCTACAAATTTTAAAAGTATATTCTAGCATCAGTGGAGATGAGAAATAGGGAAATACATTGGATAAGGAATGGCAAGAATGCATATACATATATATAATATCCATCCATATTTCAAAATAATATATATTCATCCTTGTGGATGTTCCCAAGTATAAGCTTTCTGTTACCCTTGACAACAGTTGTCAAGTGTAATTAATCCTCTCTACAGCTAGAGAAACCGAAGTTCCAGTCAGTCAGTGCCCATCAGGGCCTCTTCAGGTGACGTGTGAACTCATTGTTAAGGTATTCATGTTTATCATCACTCTCTACATTTGGTTTCTCTTGTTGGTGGAAAATGTAAAGAAGATAGCAGGTGTGTGTATCTAATTACATGGATATGGACCATGTGTATAATGAATGCTATCACAGATGAAGGTGAATGTGAAGGTGAAAAGACACCTGAAAGGTGGAGTCAATGATCCATGTGGGAGAAGAGGGTACATTCCTTCGTAAGTGTTGGAACTTTGTTTTGTTCTTCATGATATCCCCAGTGCTATGTCTGGTACTTAGAAGATGTCTGATTCCTTTTATTGGGTGAATACCCACTGGGCATTTCACTACTAGATACTCAAAATGTACCCATTGAAACTTTGTAATCAGACATATCTGGATTTGAGTATCAGTCTTACTAGCTCTATAATTTTAAGTAAGTTGTTTAACCTATTAACACCTCAATTTCCTCATATATAGAATGAACCTAATGATGCTAATCACATTAAGGTAAGAGAATAAAATACTGTGTGCACATTGCTTAGCATGGCTCATGGCACTTTGCATGCCCAATAAATGTAGCTGGAGATATCAGGTCTCCAGTGGGTTACATTCAGCCACGATTTTTTAGACATCCTAGCCTAGCTTATTTTTCAGATGTAGAGACCAGAAAGAACCATGAACTTACAGGCCTTCAGTGGTAGAGCCATGAGCAGGAGCAGGTCTTTGATTGTGTCTAGCCCTCCTTATTCACAATTCACAGGAGAAAGTCTTTCTTTAAATCACATGGGCCAGGTGCAGTGGCTCATGCCTGTAATCTCAGAATTTTGAGAGGCCAAGGTGGGTGGATCACTTGACGTCAGAAGTTCAAGACCAGCCTGGCCAACATGATGAAACATCTCTACTAAAAATACAAAAATTAGCCGAGTGTGGTGGCAGGTGCCTGTAGTCCCAGCTACTTGGGAGGTTGAGGTAGGAGAATTGCTTGAGCCTGGGAGGCAGAGGTTGCAGTGAGCCAATATCATGCCACCCCAGCCTGGGACTGGGCCACAGAGTGAGATTCTATCTCAGAAAAACAAAATCAGATGTAGAGGTCTCCCCTGGATGTCTTTCACCATCAGAAAGCATCTCTTCAAGCCTCTTACGCACTCCCAAAAGCTGAGTGGATTCACACCTAAACAATAAAGAAGACCCTACAGAGGAGCTATGGTCACAAAAGTCAAAGTTGCCCTCTTTATTTGTGAAGAGGAAATACTTATTTCACTTCTGCTACTTAGTTAGGCCACTCATCTTTAGGTAATATGGAAATAATTCAGATCAACTACCCCCATATTTAGATTTCCCTGATATTTAGAGGTTTTGAGTTCTTTATATTCCTTTACCTAGGCCCTACGGGGATATATCTGATAGAGAAATTGCCTGGGAACTTGAGCCCACTGTTGCATACTTTTTTGGATGATGAAGAGCAGGTAGATCCAAGGCATGACAAGGAAGAATTAAGATCCAATGCATGACAAAGGAAGAATTAAGCTCTATGATGGCATAATTTCTAAGGTTATTCTGAGTGTGACAATTATGATGTTGACAAGAGGCAATATAGTGGGATGGTTAGTTAGAAAGCTATGATCTGTGAGCCAAATTTGTCTTATAGCCTGTTTTTATATGGCCTGCAAGCTGAAACTAGATTTTACATTTGTAAAGGGTTATAAAAGGAGGAGGAGAAGAAGCAGAATCAGGGATTATATGAGGTCTACAAATAAAATATTAAATATCTGGCCCTTTTCAAATATAGTTTGCCAAGCCCTGTTTAGACTTCAGAGCTACACGGCCTGAGATCAGGTCACATTAGGACACCTTATGGAAAAAAACTCTACAATTCAGTTTCTTCATCTTCTAAATGAGAAAATAGTATTTACCTGTTTCTGGCACAAAACAAACCCCCAATTAAATATTTTCTTTCATTATTTATGTTGATTCAAGGAAAGCAAGATAAGTGAAATTAGCTCAAATGTGATTTTCTTATTCCTCTTCTAATTCTGATTTATCATTATATTTCCAGCACTTGGCACACAGTAGATGTAGAATAAGTAGTTAATGAGTATTTAATGAGTTAATGGGTATTAGAGTCTTTAATTTTTGAATGTATTTTAATTTTAATTTTTCTATAAATTTATGTTCCAAATTAAAAATTTACTTATTGGCCAGACAAATAAATGAAAGTTTTTAAAAATCAAGTTTTTTACATGTAACTGATCTTCCAAAAAGTAAATTACAGGAAAAAAAAAAATCCAGTACGTAAATTATGGATTCAAAGAGAATTAATAAGATTAACACAAGGTGTAAATCTTATTTTGAATTCAATATTATTTTTTTAAAGTTATTTATAAAATAATTGGAAATGTGAACAGAGAATGAATATTTGATGATATATCAAGGAATTACTATTAAAGTGTTGTATTATGTATTGTTATGTTAAAAACAGAATCCTAATCATTCAGAGATAAAAACTGAAATCTATATAACAGAAAATCTATAACATCTGGAATTTGCTTTAAAATATGAATCATTGCAGTCTATGCATGTAACAAAATATCACATGTATGCCATAAGTATGTACAAATATTGTATATCAATTAAAAATTATAATTGAATCCATTATTAAATAGGAGAGAAAAGACAAATTTCCCATGCAAAAGAATTCCAAATATCTTATGTAGATACTTTCTCAAGGAGAAGAAACATACCTTAAGTGTGGACTGGTTATAGTGGCTTCCCTAGAGGGTGGGGTAGCTTTACTGTAGAAAAACCTAACAAACATTACTTCACCCACGTGATCAAGGCCAACATCAGCAGTCATAAATCATGTTGATAGTGTGATGTGATGTGATGAAAATGGCTCTTCACCTCTGTGAATAACCCATAATCTCACTCTTATGAGAAAAAAAAAATCATACAAATTCCAATAGGGTATTTATTCTAAAAATACCTGACTAGAATTCCTCAAAACTGTCAAGGTCTTCAAAAGCAAGAAAAACTGTCACAGCCAAGGACAACTAAATATAAATGGTATTCCAGGTAGGATCCTGAAACAGAAAAGGGGCTTTAGACAAAAAACAAGGAAATCTAAATAACAATTGACTTTAGTTAATAATAATGTATCAATATTGGTTATTATGTATAACAAATGCATCATAATAATGTAAGATAGTAATAATAGGAGAAATTGGGTGTGATATACGTAAGAACCCTCTGTACTATCTTCTCAATTTTTCTGCAAATCTAAAACTGTCCCAAAAAAATAAAGTAATTTCTAAAATATGGGCTGAGTGAGGGTGGGGGGTGGGGGAGGGGGAATTGATGCCTGAATAGATGAAACAAGATTTGGCCTAGAACAAATAATTGTGAAAGTTGGGATATGAGTACAGACAGATTCATTACACTGTTCTTTACATAGTCTACTAAATATGTTTGCAGTTTTTTACTGAAAATGTTAAGAAAAAATAACATTCAGTCAGAAAAGAAGGTTAAGAAATAGAGACCTAAAATGTGGTATACTGTACATGTATATGTGTATATATACATATACAAGTCTCTATTTCTTAACCTTCTTTTCTGGCTGAAAGTTATTTTTTCTTAACATTTTCACTATATATATACTTAACATTTTCAGTATATATATATATGTATGTGTGTGTGTGTGTGTATATACATACATATATATGTATATATACATGTGTATATACA
>NW_016107980.1:460443-466433 GCF_001604975.1 Cebus imitator | reverse complement strand
ACATACATATATGTATATATACATGTGTATATACACACATACATATATGTATATATACATGTGTATATACACACATACATATATATATATGTATGTGTGTATATACACATGTATACCACATTTTAGGTCTCTATTTCTTAACCTTCTTTTCTTTTATATATACACACACACACACCATGCAATACTACTCAGCCATAAACTCAGCCATTAAAAAAACAACACACAGAATGTCTTTTGCATCATCTGGGATGGAGCGGGAGGCCATTAATCTAAGTGAAGTAACTCAGCAACAAATAACTAAATACTGTTGTTCTCACTTAGAAGTGGGAGTTAAGTTACGGGTACACAAAGGCATACAGAGTTGTTTTACGGACATTGGAGACTTAGAAGCATGGAGGGTGAGAGAGGGATGAGGGATGAAAAAGATACCTATTTGGTACAATGTACACTATTTGGTGATGGGTACATTAAAATCCCAGACTTCACTACTGTACAGTTCACCCACGCAAACTTAAAACCACTTGTCCCTCCAAAGCTGATGAAATAGAAAAATTAAAATAAAATGGAAAAAAGAGTGTCCCAAACTACATTTTTCCTGACAGTTACACAAAAACATTGTAATTCTGTATGTATAATATATATAATTTCCCATGAAAAATAATTCCAAATATCTTATGTAGATACTCATGAAAACATCAGTAAGATATTCATGTATACTAAGAAACATATACTAAGTTTCAAGTACTAAGAAACCTTAGAAATAAGAGGTTTGATTTTGACATACTAATTCAATATAAAGTACCATTGTTTACTAAACGGTCATCTCATAATTAGTTTTTGCAGGAGACAGCCGTGATCTCCATTAAAATAGATTTGTACTATATATAAATTTGTAGATGATACCCATCTCTTTCTAAATTTATGGAAGAGTCATGTGAATTAAATTATTCCGTATTAATGCTCCCGAGTTCACCTATGCTCTACCTCCAATATTACTGTTTCACATTACTTTATGAACTCCATCCGTTAGGTGTGGGATCAAGGCTCTGCTAATGAACTGGCAAGTGTCTATGATTCAGCAATCACTACAGAATCACGAACTCATATATTTCACAGAATTTGTTACATAATGGATGTATATGTCCCTTTCTTATTAAAGCTGAGTAAATATGGGAATAATGGTACTTGATAAGTTAAAAGTCTTTAAAAACAATCATTAAACAACAAAAATACTCTCTCAGATAATTTATCTTCTAAGATGTTTACTGTCAAATAACTAGTCAAACAATCTAATTAAATGCAGTAAAATAATTATTATAGGATAAGGGAAAGATGGCTGACTAGGAACAGCTCAGGATTGCAGCTCCCAGTGAAAGTGCAGAGGGTGAGTGGACGCCGCATTTCCAGATGGATTTTTATTGCCCACAGACCAGGAGATTCCCAGGCAGAGGAGCCCCACAGGCCGCCAGTGCGGCTGTTTCGGCTGGCTCACTGTTTCAGTCCGTGCTGCTGCTTTGCCCGCTCCCTGGTGTGGCAGTTCTCCTTCGTACAAAAGACACTGGTCCGGGTGCCCTCTTAGCTGGCGATTGGAGCCCTGAGATGGCAGAGTCACCTATTCATCTGAAATAGTGAGCCAAGCCAGGAGATTCCTAGGCAAAAAACCTCCAGGAATCTCAGCGCTGCTGTTTCAGCCGGCTCAGTGAGTGGCGGAACAGGAGATCCTGGCGCCTTTTCAACAGGCGATGGAACACTGGGAGAGATCGACAATTCAACAACAACAACAAAAAAAGACTCTGAGTCAGGGAACCAGGTGATCAGGCTTGGCTGGTCCCACCCCCCACCCCCACAAAAAAACACAGTAATTGAAAATGCTCTGGGTTGAGAGTTTCACAGCAAGCACAGCTGAACCAGGGACAGTCCAGCTCTGAGGAGGAGGGGCGTCTGCCATTACTGAGACACTCCACCACTACCGAGGCAGTCTGACCATCACTGAGGCAGTCCGCCATTACTGAGGCAACCCGCTGTTTCTGAGGCAACCTGCAATTACAGAGAGAGTCTGCCATAACAGAGGCGTGCCACCATTGCCAAGGCAGTTCTAACTACATTCATATAAACAGGACTGCAGGGAAGTTCACTGGGCAGCTGGGTGGAGCCCACAGCAGCTCAGCAAAGCCTCTGCAGGCAGACAGTGACTAGGCAGCCTCCTCGCTGGGCAGGGCAACCCTGAAAGAAAAAAAAAAGGCAGCAGCACAATGGAAACTCATAAATAAAGCCCTAACTCCCTGGGACAGAGCACCAGGGGAAAAAAAAAAAGGGAGTTTATGAGTTCTGCTGCAGCAGACCTAAACGTACCTGCCCAGCAACTCTGAATGAACAACGGAGCTCACAGCTCAGGACTTGAGCTCCAATAAAGGACAGGCTGTCTCCTGAAGCAGCTCCCTGACCCCCGTATATCCAAAGAGTCACCTCATAAAGGAGAGAACAGACTGACATTTGGCAGGCATCCTTCTGGGACAAAGGTAGCAGAAGAGGAAACTGGTAGTAATCCTTACTGTTCTGCAGCTGCTACAGGTGATCCCCTGGCAAGCAGGGCCTGGAGTGGACCTCAGCAGACCTACAGAAGAGGGGCCAGATTGTTACAAGGAAAGCTAAGAAAAAGAAGTTACTTCAGCATCCACAAACTCGAAGTTCACTCAGAGACCCAATCTGAAAGTCAGTAACTACAAAAACAACAGGTGGATAAACCCACAAATATGGGAAGAAACCAGCATAAAAAGGATGAAAACACCCGAAACCAGAACACTTCTCCTCCTAAAAGGGATCACAACTCCTCACCAGCAAGGGAACAAGGCTGGATGGAGAAGGACTGTGATGAAATGACAGAATAAGACTTCAGAAGGTGGGTAATAAGAAACTACAGTGAGCTAAGAGAACATGTTCTAACCCAATGCAAAGAAACTAAGAACCTTGAAAAAAGATTTGACGAAATCCTAACGAGAATGGACAACATAGAGAGGAATATATGTGAATTGATGGAGCTGAAAAACACAACACAAGAACTTCTCGAAGCATGCACAAGCTTCAACAGACGAATTGACCAAGCAGGAGAAAGGATATCGGAGGTCGAAGATCAACTCAATGAAATAAAACGAGAAGGCAAGAATAGAGAAAAAAGGGTAAAAAGGAATGAACAAAGTCTCCAAGAAATGTGGGACTACGTGAAAAGACCTAATCTACGCTTGATAGGTGTACCTGAATGTGATGAAGAGAATGAATCCAAGCTGGAAAATACTCTTCAGGATACTATCCAGGAAAACATCCCTAATCTAGCAAGGCAGGCCAATATTCAAGTCCAGGAAATACAGAGAACACCACAAAGCTATTCCTCAAGAACAGGAACCCCAAGGCACATAATTGTCAGATTCACCAGGGTTGAAATCAAGGAGAAAATGCTAAGGGCAGCCAGAGAGAAAGGTCGGGTTACCCACAAAGGGAAGCCCATCAGACTCACAGCAGATCTCTCAGCAGAAATCCTACAAGCCAGAAGAGAGTGGGGGCCGATATTCAACATGCTTAAAGAAAATAACTTTCAACCCAGAATCTCCTATCCAGCCAAACTAAGCTTCAGAAGTGAAGGAAAAATAAAATCTTTTGCGAACAAGCAAGTACTCAGAGATTTCATCACCACCAGACCTGCTTTAGAAGAGCTCCTGAAAGAGGCTCTATACATATAAAGAAACAACCAGTACCAGCCATTCCAAATCATACCAAACGGTAAAGAGCATCAACACAATCAGAATCTGCATCAACTCACTAGCAAAACAGCCAGCTAGCATCAAAATGGCAGTATCAAATTCACACATAACAATATGATCCTTAAACGTAAATGGACTAAATGCCCCAATCAAAAGACACAGACTGGCAAATTGGATAAAAAGCCAAAACGCATCAGTGTGCTATATCCAGAAAACCCATCTCACATGCAAGGATATGCAAAGGCTCAAAATAAAGGAATGGTGGAAGATTTACCAAGCAAATGGAGAGTAAGAAAAAGCAGGAGTTGCAATTCTGATCCCTGATGAAACAGACTTTAAAGCAACAAAGATCAAAAGAGACAAAGAAGGACATGACATAATGGTAAAAGGATCAATGCAACAAGAAGAGCTAACGATCCTAAATATATACGCACCCAATACAGGAGCACCCAGATACATAAGGCAAGTTTTTAGTGACTTACAAAGAGACTTAGACTCCCACACAATAATATTGGGAGACTTTAACACCCCATTGTCAATATTAGACAGATCAAATAGAAAATTAACAAGGATATCCAGGACCTGAACTCAGACCTGGAACAGGCAAACCTAATAGACATTTTCAGAACTCTCCACCCCAAATCCACAGAATATACATTCTTCTCAGCACCACATCACACCTACTCTAAAATTGATCACATAATGGAAATAAATCACTCCTCAGCAATGCAAAAGAACGGAAATCAAAACAAACAGTCTCTCAGCGCACTGCAATCGACTTAGAACTCAGAATGCAGAAACTAACTCAGAACCACACAGCTTCATGGAGACTGAACAACTTGCTCTTGAATGTTGACTGGATAAACAACGAAATGAAGGCAGAAATAAAGATGTTCTTTGAAACCAACGAGAATGAAGACACAACATACCAGACTCTCTGGGACACATTTAAAGCAGTCTCTAGAGGAAAATATATAGCAATAAGTGCCCACATGAGAAGCAAGGAGAGATCTAAAATTGAAACCCTAGCATCAAATTGAAAGAGCTAGAGAAGTAAGATCAAAAAACCTCAAAACCTGGCAGAAGACAAGAAATAACTAAGATCAGAGCAGAACTAAAGGAGATAGAGACACAAAAAACCCTTCAAACAATCAATAAATCCAGGAGCTGGTTTTTTTAAAAGATCAACAAAATAGACCACTAGACAGATTAATAAAAAAGAAAAGAGAGAATAACCAAATTGATGCAATAAAAAACGATCAAGGGGATATCACCACAGATTCCACAGAAATTCAAACCATCATCAGAGATTATTACAAACAACTCTATGCACATAAACTAGTAAACCTGGAAAAAATGGATAAATTCCTGGACACTTGCCTCCTCCCAAGCCTAAGCCAGGAAGAATCCGAAACCGTGAATAGACCAATAACAAGGTCTGAGGTTGAGGCAGCAATTAAGAGCCTCCCACCCAAAAAAAGCCCAGGTTCAGATGGGTTCACTGTCGAATTCTACCAGATATACAAAGAGGAGCTGGTACCATTCCTTCTGAAACTATTCCAAATAATCCAAAAAGAGGGAATCCTTCCCAAATCATTTTGTGAGACAAACATCATCCTGATACCAAAACCTGGCAGAGACTCAACAAGAAAAGAAAGCTTCAGGCCAATATACATGATGAACACAGATGCAAAAATCTTCAATAAAATACTGGCAAGCCGATTGCAACAGCACATCAAAAAGCTTATCCACCATGATCAAGTAGGCTTCATCCCAGGGATGCAAGGCTGGTTCAACATATGCAAGTCTATAAGCATAATTAACCACATAAATGGAACCAAAGACAAAAATCACATGATTATCTCAATTAATGCAGAGAAGGCCTTTGACAACATTCAACAGCCCTTTATGCTAAAAACCTTCAATAAACTAGGTATTGACGGAACGTATCCCAAAATAATAAAAGCTATTTATGACAAACCAACAGCCAATATCATACTGAATGGCAAAAACTGGAAGCATTCCGTTTGAAATCTGGCACTAGACAAGAATGCCCTCTCTCACCACTCCTATTCAATATACTACCGGAAGTTCTAGCCAGAGCAATCAGGCAAGAAAAAGAAATAAAGGGTATTCAAATAGGAAAGGAGGAAGTCAAATTGTCTCTATTTGCAGACGACATGATTGTATATCTAGAAGACCCCATCGTCTCAGCCCAAAATCTCCTGAAACTGA
>NW_016107980.1:403534-459158 GCF_001604975.1 Cebus imitator | reverse complement strand
GTTTACAATAGCAAAGACCTGGAACCAACCCAAATGCCCATCGATGATGGACTGGACAGGGAAAATGTGGTACATATACACCATGGAATATTATGCAGCCATCAAAAATGATGAGTTCGTGTCCTTTGTAGGGACATGGATGAACCTGGAAACCATCATTCTCAGCAAACTGACACAAGAGCAGAAAATCAAACACCACATGTTTTCGCTCACAGTCGGGCGTTGAAAAATGAGAACAGATGGACACAGGGAGGGGAGCACTACATACTGGGGTCTGTTGGGGGGAAATGGGGGAGGGACAGGGTGGTGTGGAGGTGGGAAGAGATAGCATGGGGAGAAATGCCAGATATAGGTGAAGGGGAGGAAGGCAGCAAATCACATTGCCATGCATGTACCTATGCAACAATCTTGCATGTTCTTCACATGTACCCCAAAACCTAAAATGCAATAAAAAAATAAAATAAAATAAAAAAATAATTATTATAAGAGTTACTTACAAAAATGATAGAAGTAAGTAACCCATTGTGTTAGTAGGGAAACTGTGGCAATGAGAAATGAAATCCAAACTCACAGAACTGTTGAGTGACAAAGCCAGATATATAAACACAAGCTTGAGTAAAGTTAAATCTCATGGTTTTGCACTATAATAGATGCCTCTCTTGTGAAATATTCTGTACAAAAATCCAAACTGAAAAGTCTAAATTGCTCCATTACCCTAGCATCGTCCCCATCTCTTCTCCCGCAATCCAGGTCAACAAGCGTTGTGACCATTAGGCCAACAAAGTTAGTAGACACGTATGTAGCCTGGGTTTTGTTCTTGTTTTCCCTCGATTTCCTTGTGCAGCTAATTTTCTGTATATTTATCAACATAGTATGTTCATTTTTATTGCTATATTATTTGATCCTCAACAACTATTTTCACCTGTTTAACTGTAGCCATTGGTATAGTTGTGGGTGTTTATGGAGTTAGCAAGTTCCCTTCTTGCAATGCAAGGCATTTTTGCTGTTATTTATTAAATATGTTAGACTGATGATGTGCAAAATAAATATCTGCAAGCAAGGTTGACTGTACTTAAGATATTGCCTGTAATAAGAATTATGCAGGAGTTGCAAAATCTGTACTTTCTTAATGCTAAGTAGAGTCTGCATAATAGAATGGACTGCCCGAGGATTCCCTCAGTTATTCCAAACTTCACTGCTTTCATTCGTACATTCAGTTGTGTAGATGAGACATAATTCCAGAAAAGTTAAAGAAAGCATTGGTTATAAGTAGCATCTTCAGGAAACTATGTGCTTTGTTTACACCACTTTTCTGAAGGGATAATGTTTCACATGGGCTCAGCAAAGGGTTTGTTGAAAAAATGAAGGAGATAATGCCTGTAAATCCTGGAAGCTTTCTAAACTAAGGTTACCATATACAGACTTTACCCAGGGGACACTTTCACAAGCTGGGTCACCAACAACACTCTTCCTTTCGCCCTGAAATCGTTAGTTGGCACTTTTACATGTAAAAGCCAGTATTTTGTCAGGGGCCTCAATAACATGTAGAGTTCTCAAGAACACTGAATTCTAATGCCACTGTTAATCCTCACCAATTTTTTAAAACTGCATGTTTTAGCTTCACCTACAAAAGACCTAACAGAGATTTCCTACAGAGCAAACATCAGCAGAGAGGATAATTGTAATGCCCTTTACAAAAACAACTGTTATGACTATTTAGCCAGAACCAGCAATGTTGGAACTTGTCCCCACTTGCTGAGAAATCCAGGAGTTTTTCCAGTGAGCCACCCTTACTCACACAGTAGACAAGCCTCCCAGCCTGGCTCATGATGGGTCTTGTCATAATTCAGCTGGAGCCGCTGGTAAATATCCACCTGTCTATTACTCATTAATAGAGAGAGACAGGATGTCAGCTGTTTCCGTGACTTGGAGAAACATAGGCTTTTATCACCTTCTGGCTTACTCTCAAAGTAATATTAGAAACAATAAGGCAGACAAAGATAAAAACAGGGCAGGAAGATGCAATGTCAAAAATAAAAATAAATCATCATTGGCTGAAGGATACAAAGATGATAGCCTTTAACTTGCTTTGCAGGCTCTCATAATTTAGCTTTAGCAGTTTAGTCATCTTAGAAGATAGGGAAAAATAGACTCCAAACTGATTTACATATTAGAAAAATTTATTCTGCTAGTGCTGATGGATATTATCTTTGTTCTTTATTAACCCCCATCACTGATATTTAAATTATATTACTTGTGCTGACCACTGTTTGAACAGTAAATAATTTATACATCATAATATGTTTAATTATGATAAAATAAGGCAGACCAAAATTGCTTTCTGTCTTCAATTTTAATCCCAGAAATTGCTTTCTGTGTCAAACTAGTGGTCTTAAACTCTCAAGTTCAGCAGTTTAACACAATAGTTTATTTCTCACTCATCTAATAGCCCAGGGCAGGTACTCCAGGAGAAGAGAGCTTCCTGTTACATGAGCCATCAAGCACTCAGGCCTCATCCATTCTGTGGCTCTGCCACCCTTTAGAACTGTGTCTTCTTCTGCATTCATCAGGGGGGAGGCCACAGGGAGCATGAAGAAGGCACAGCACTGATCACATTGTCCAGGAAGTGACACACAACACACATTGGGGCTGCCTACAGGCAAGAGGACTCAGACATGAAGTCTTGGATGGGCGGCCACTGCCCTTGTCCTCTACACCTGGGAAGGGGAAACATAAATTCCAAAGGACAGTGAGCCATCTCTGCCACAAGCACAAATCAATAGGGATGAGGCACATGAAGAAAATTATTTCCAAATGTCTCCTCGTTCATTGGATAATGCCTGAAATTTTACAAAGTTTCCTTGATTTGACTGACCATCTGTTATAAGGCAAACATTCTTCCAACTGTTTAGTTATTTACATTGTGAATGACTTTCTGCTTCTTCATCTATAGAAGAAATTTATAGCATTAAAGGGGCATTAAAAGAAAAAGTACTGAGACTATGGAGATGAGAGAAGAGTGGCAAGAGAGCTTTGGAATCTCTCTCTGAGGCCACCTCAAACCTATAGGCTGAGCCCTGGGACCACACCGCCCCATAGTTGCACTCCTCCCCAACTAAACTGAGGAACAGTTTCTGCCCTTGGCAGTAAAAAACTCAGTAAGTCTAGAAAGTCATGGTTAGTTGCATCTATAGCCAGTCAGGCTCTAGTCCTGTAACCAGGACTGGTATGTGGCCTTTTGTCAGCAGCTGTGACAAAGCTCATGCCTTGAAACAGTTCCTGCAACTGGATCCTTACCTCCATATCTGAATAATCACTTAACTTTGCATGGGAATCTTAAATATGTCAGTCTCATACAAGCTTCACAATAATTAAGAAGTGAGGGAGGAATTATTATTCTCTTACAAAAATAAAGACTCACAGGGAGGTTAAGAACACACTCAAGCTAATGCAACTATTACATGACAAAGCTGAGACCTGAAGTCAGACCTCAGAGTCCCCAGCCAATATTCCTTCTATGATGAAATAATGTCCTACTGGATACGCCTCTCTCTCTCTCAGCCTGGGGCTTCAGGCCCTGCTTGCTGACACAGCCCTCTAGTCTGCAGTTCTATTCCATTAATGTCATTATTGCACAGATAATTATGGATCAACACTAGGAGTCAAGCACTTGGTTGGTGACAAACATGCTGCTTCCCGTTTGGGGGTTAGTCTACTTATCAACAAATCAATGTATAATTTCACACAAGGATAAGTGCTACAAAAAAAAAAGTGGTGCAACAGAATCAAGCAGGTGGCAGAGGTGGGGACATAGGGACAGGAAACCTATTTGAGCAGGGCTGTCAGGAAAACCTCTTTGTGGAGTTGACATTTAAGCCAAGACCTGAAAAATGACATCAGTGGTGAGAAGAAAGTGGTGGTATTGGTGGGGTGAGAGCCTCTACATCAGGAAAGCTTGACATGGAATGAGGAGGAGGCCAGTGTGCCTGAAGTATGGCAGGGAAGGGAGCAGAGGTGCATTTGGAGTAGGGTGTGGGCCCAGGCATGGAGGGGTTAGGATTTATCTGACTGACAACTGGGATCCTCTGAAGAGTTTTAGCAGAAGGGTAATGTAAGCACATTTATTAAAAGATGATTCTGCTGGTGCTATGGAGAACAGAGGGAAGAAAGAAGAGATGATGGCAAAGAGCCACTGCAGAGGCCCAGGGACAAGATGATACCTTGGAATATGGTAGTAGCAGACAGAGGAGTTAAACATGCAAAGTTGAGATGCATTTGGGAGATAGGACTTGCTGGTGGATGAGCTTTGAGGAAAAAGAGAAAAAAAACATTAGGTTTGGCTTTTCAGGGTTTTGGCTTTTGCAATAGGACTAAGCTCAGCTTCTGAGCTAGGGAAGTATGAGACTTTGTCATTCTGCAATGACCATATTTCTCAATGCTAAGATGCATTTTTTTCCTGCAGTTTTGTGTTTCTGAAATCAACATGTGTCTTACAATCAATGTCAAAGGAAAACTCCAGAGAAGCTGTGACAACATTGTCCTCCCGTATAAATATGTGAAGTTGGCCCAGGGTGGAAGACATCTGTCCATTCATCAGATTGTCACCTACGCTATTTGCACTGATTACACAACACATGGTGAATCTTAATTTGCTTTGCTTAACATGTTTGCATAGAGATTACACTACAAAGCAGCCTTGAAACAATAAGACATTGTATATGCAGAAGAACAAGAAATACATTAAATAAAGCTGGAGAATACAAATTTACCATAAATGAAGCACATATTTGCCCCCAGAAAACTGTTTTACCGTAAAACAATGAGCTAGTGTTTTTCAGGCTCTGAATATTAAAGATAGCCACAAGAAGATAAACTGGGGCTCATGGTGGGGAAGGAGGGAGGGGTGTGACTAAAAGAGCTGTCATTAAGATATGTACAAATATGTTACCTAAAATAGGCACCATGGCTCATACCAGTAATCCCAATACTTTCAGAGGCTGAGGTAGGAGAATCACTTGAGCTCAGGAGTTCAGGACTAGCCTGGTCAATATAGTGACACCCAGTCTTTACAAATAAATTAAAACAGCTGGGCCTAGTGGCATGCACCTGTAGCCCCAACTACTCAGGAGGCTGAGATGAGGGGATCACCTGAGCCAAGTCTGAGGTTACAATGAGCTATGACACTGCACTCCAGCCTGGGTGACAGAGCAAGACACTGTCTCAAAACAAATTTACATATATATACACACACACACACATATAAAATTTGTCATATACCAGATAATGTATTAAAGGCAATACACAGTGTTCAGTCCGGAGGATTTTCAGTGATAGGAAAGATTAATTTGGGCCATTCAGACACTAATTATCTATCTGACTAAAACATCCAGGTGACTTTCAAAGAAGCTATTTGAATGTCAGTAAGACAAAGTTTGATTAGTTTTAATAAGAAGATATGCCAACCATTTTAATTGAATTTAAATTTTCCCTATTTTTTAAAAAAGAAAAAAAAAAGCATCTTGGCTGTGTTGGGGGGAGGGGAGTGCACCCCAAGCCCCATTTTAAGAGGCATGTGGTATCTGACATCTAGGCCCTGCCCAGTAGGCAATCCAGTGTGACAAGGAGAGACAGCAAGTTGAATGTATTCCAGCAAGTTGAATGCAGCCTGATCTCTAGTGCATGATGAGAGCTAGAAAGAAGTAGCCAAGCTGGGTCCTAAAACTTCAGACTGAGGACGCAACCTCTGGCCCTGAGAAGTGGCATCTTTCATTAGGTATGACACTTATGTAAGAATCAGCCTGACAAACCAGGCTGACCTGTGCCAGGAGCCAGGCATGGAAATAAATGAAGACCAAGCAAATGAGAACAGGTAAAGGCTATTTATTCAGAGCTATAGTGAGGGTTAGCCACCATAATTTGTTTGTAAACAGAAACTCAAAGGAGTGGAAAAGCCTTATATTGGGGAAAAAAGAGGTGGCTTCAGGAGGCTATTGGCATAGGAAAGCTTTAGGTGGGCTGTCTAGAAGCAAAGCACCCTATGTGATAGGTTAGGGTTATATTAAGTTTTCTCGGGTTGGTCTGAAGTAGGATGCAGAGACAAAAATAAGAGAGGATGCTATTAGTCAAGTCCTGGCGTCTGTAGCTGATGGCTGCAGGGGTTATTGTTTAGGTTTCTAGGCTGGTTGCTAGACATACTGGTCTGACTTCCTACAAGTCTGACTTATAGACAGGCTGGCATTCTGAGCGGATGACTGTAAATAATTGAGTTCTAGGCTGGTTGCTTGCAGATTGTAGGTCAGAGCTCGATTTCATGTATGTTCTGACCATTCTCAGTTTGTAGGTCAGTCTCTTACAGGGTTCCAAAGACCTTACTCCGATAACAACCAGCAAAGTCTCAGGCATAGGAGGGCTATACTTGGTAGCAACACCACCTGGCAAGAAAAGCTTGTATTTCTAGCAGCCCAGTTCCTTCAGGAGAACCATGTATATAGCACTGCTGTCACTGTGGAAGAAGACAACTGCTGTAGAACTTACCCAGATAAGTACTGAGTATTTATTTCAGAAGTACTGAAGAAACCTAGAAATGGATTTCAATTAATTTTGGATCTGAGCTGAATTAGGGGCAGGTGAGGAAGAGAATAGGTTTCAGCAAAGCAACCAAAATTTTTGATAGAACTCAACTCTTGCAAAATACCATTTTGCCATCAATTTTACTTTACTCATCATCTATGATATACCTATGAGTGTAATTAAGCAAAAGCTTCTCATCATTTAAAAAAATAGCCAAAAGGACTAGGTTAAATGGCAAAACACCCATGCAGTGTTCTTAGACATATCCTGTAGTTCTTAAGTAAGGCAACATGGAATTATACATCTGCTTCATTAGGAGAAAAATAATTACAAAAACCCCAGTTCAGCAAATAAAAATGGCATCAATGTTACAACAATAATGAAAAGTACCAACAAGCAGCAAGTGTGTGTGTGTGTGTGTGTGTGTGTGAGTGTGTGTGTGTGTGTGTGTGTTTCTGTATCATATATATATAATACAGTTGGGATTGAGGATTCCTTGAGGAAGAATCTATTCCTCCTTAACATTGTATTTTAGTTGAAGACAACATAATGAAAAGTACTTTATTAACATATTTTTCTAACAAATAATTATTTGAAGGTTCACAACAATTGGTCTGGGTTAACCTCACATGTACCAATATTGCATTCTTTATTTTCCTATTCTAAGCCAGGTACTGTCAGTGTTATTCGTTTTCCCTTAAATATTGGAATCTTGTCTATCACAACCATTACATTATCTCAAAGTTTTTTCTCATAAATTTTAGAACAGCCCTACACAATCGGTGTTATTATTCTCATTTTACTAGTACAAAAACTGAGGCTTAAATAGGCTCTGAGACTAAATCAAAGTCAACCAGCTAATAAGTGTGAAAGTCACTTTTCTTTCCAACTAAAACAGTCTTTGTTTCACACAAGATTTTGCTCTCGAGGCTTGGCTACGTAAATATATATGGATCTGGTTCATTCCACTGAAGGCTTGCACTGTATTTCCTTTTTGTTGGCTACTTAAGTTGCTTCTGATTTTGCTCTTAAAAACAGCACTGCAGTGAACATCTCTATGTTGCCTTGTACACCAACATAAAAATATTTGTTTAGGCTCCGGGTATATATCTAGAAGTGAAATGGATTAAAAATATCAACTTTCCTAGACATGGCAAAATTACTCTACAAAGTGATGGTACCAATTTATACTTCTCAGTTGTTCCTTTGGGTTTCTTCACTCTATATTCCTCCAAAATTAGTCAAACTGATACATATGAAATGGCATTTTATTGTGATATTTTTAATATACATTCTTTCACATATTTAATGATCATACAGTTTCTTTTTCTGTGATCTGCCTGTTATATACTGTTATGAACTGAATTGTGTGCCCTCAAAATTTTTATGGTGAAACTCTAAACCCCAGTATTTTAGGATGTAACTCTATTTAGAGAGATAGGGCCTTTAAAGAGGTAGTGAAGATTGAATGAGGTCCTAAGAATAGGGCCTAATCCAGCATGGCTGGCGTCCTTAGAAGACAGGGAGGGATACCAAGGGAGGCATGTACATAGAGAAAAGGGTATGCGGGGAACACAGCCAGAAGGCAGACAGCCACTTTCAAACAGTGTTGCCTTCCTCTTTAAAACTCAGTGCTACCGAGTGTAGTAGCTTAGTCCTGTAATCCCAGCTCTTTGAGAGGCCAAGGCAGCTGGATCACTTGAGGCCAGGAGTTCAAGACCAGCCTGCCCAACATGGTTAAACTGCATCTCTACTAAAAATACAAAAATTAGCTGGGCCTGGTGGCACATGCCTGTAGTCCCAGCTACTCAGGGAACTGAGACAGGAAAATGTCTTGAACCCGGGAGGTGGAGGTTGCAGTGAGCCAAGATTATGCCATTGCACTCCAGCCTGGGCGACAGCGCAAGACTCCATCCTAAAAAATAAAAATACTCAGTGCTCTTCCTACTCCTTGTTTCCATGAGGCAAGCTTCCTAAGTGGGGGAAACATTTAAATGAGACTCCTCAGATACACTGGAGCAAACATAAGATGTGTGCTGTGCTACAAAGTATTAGGTTGGTGCAAAAGTAACGGCAAAACCCGTAATCAGGCACCAACCTGACATTTACTTCAGGGAGCTAACTACCTATTTGAACTTTGAACTCTGCTTTTGGAAACTACCTTCAGAACTTTTCTACATGCTGCAAAAAATAGTGAGCCTCAAGTTTATTATCATCCTTTCACTAAAGTATAATCACCACCACCCCCCCCCAAAACAGGGGTAAGCAGCTGTCTTCTTATAGGGTGACTTTGAAAGGGACGAAAATGCTTCAGTGTTCCTCCAGATAACTTCTTCACCCACTGGGTGAAGCCTGAAATTCTACCCCCTCCCCATAAGAACCTAATCCCTTTAATTTAAAAGTTTGATCCTGTATTAAAATGGAAAACCCTACAAGAAGCGTAACAAAGGATCTAAAAGTAAAGTATCAAGCTGGATTGCTCTCAGTACAATTTATACTAATTCTCTTACCATATTGTAGAATGCTCACTTATTCACATTTTTCTTATGTTGGCTCCTTACTTTGAAAACCATAGCCACAGTGGACTGTTATTATATGTCTTGGTACCTAATGTCTTAATTGTCCAAGGTAATTTGTATTTTAACAGTGGTCCTCTGTAGATATATTTTGTTGGTAAAATTTTCAAGCCAATAGTAGAAAATATTTTTGCAGATGTATCTTCCCATCCTGATCATCACTCTTTCTCAATGCCTTGAATTTCACTTCTTCGGATTAGTATATGGCTTTGGAGATGCACATGAAAATTGGTCAAAAATTCCAACTACAGGACAATATATACCCATTTTTTTTCTATAGGAAATTACTGTGACTTTTTATTTAGCATGAGTAGAGCTCACTCAAAAAATAATAGCTTATACAATTTATCTGCTATTCCTTTTGGCAATCATGCAAAATTATTCATTTTGCTCCTAGAACTGGAACACTAAAAAATCTTATCTCCAACTCATAGAATATGATGTTTTATAATTTAGAATATAGATGTTTTTACCCCCTTACATGTTCAAACAGAAAGTTGTAACAGAAAGTTGTAAGCTGTTTTCATGGAACTGGAACTTCAGACATGAAAATGGACAATACTCACTTCCCATTTTGTTGTTTCCTCAAGTTCTACCATTTCTTTCACATTTACTTGACATTTAATGAAACACGTTTAACAGAAAGGTGTTCCACCAAAGGCACACAATTTAGGCCACATATTTGCTTACTGTGTTTCTAGGTCCTGATGCAAGTGGCATTAAAAACTGAGGTATCTATTCTCACGCCCAGCCTGTAGTCATCAGTAGTTGAAACAAAAGGAAAAAGCAAATCACCCTACTTCATCTTTAACCTTCACTTGTCCATACTGAATGGATCTGCAACTAACAATATTGAGATTAAAAAAAAAAAAACTGGAAAGAATAAAACAAACAGAAAAGGGAACAGAGAAATAAGATTAAATGGACATTCTAGAGAGGTTTGTACCTGCTTAAAGGAGAAAAATTGATTTCAGACCTTCTTTGCCTTCTCTCCCTCAAGTACAGGATTAAATAATTTGCAAAATGGTAGAGGAAGTAATTTGGGTTTCATCATATATTCTCCACTCTTGATCTCTCAATACTTTGAGTTAGTTTTTTAGTTCATCAAATCCTTTCCTCAGATTCTATTTAAATGACATTAACATTTGCTCACTGGGAATAGGACTGATATTATCAACTTACTTAACAAGGGCTATGAAATTTGAGACAGACTGTGGGAAAATGTTGGCTCAATGGGTAGTACTCTATTTCTGGTTCTCTTTTCTGGGCCAGAATGTCAGAGAGATAAGTTTCTGAATTCACACGAGTTACTTTCCCTGCCCTGGCTGCACATTGCATGGCAGATGGCCGAGTGTGGACTAATGTTCCTTAGTAACTTAAGTGTGGGATGGAACCAAAGCCAAGTTATTATCTTCACTTTTTTTTTTCTTGATCAGAGAAGCAGCCTTGAAACTCCTAACCCCATTCTTAAACAGTGAAATGTCTTTAAAAATACTGGTTCATTTTAAGTAACAAATCAACAAGACACTACATTCTATGTATTTATCTCTAAGCTACAAAGAAAATCCTAAGAGCAAAGGCTTTTGATAAATGAGTAGTTATGTTTCAGGAAATGTTTTTGTTTCCTCTAAAACTCTTTTTTATTATATGCTATATAATACATGCCAAATAGAATATAAAACATTATTTTATTTATGTTTCATATAGAACATAAAGAAATGTTATCAATAGATTAAAGAACCCATGGGTATACCTCCCTGATAACCTTTTATTTCCCTCTAGGGACAATCACTGTGATAAATTCATTAATCACTTCTTTCTTTTCATAAGTTTCTTAATATATATGTGTATCTTTAATGTATGTGTATCACTAACAATTACTGTTTTTTCTTAGCTCTATATAAATAAAATCATATAGAATGTGTGCTTACATGGCTTGCTTCTTTCACTCAACGGATTTTAAGATTCATCCATACTGACACTTGCAGGTTTCATTCATTTATGTTTACTATGTACATAACATATACTATATTCTATACTATACACCATGCTATTAATGTATAATATAAATATATCAATTTTTATTTGTACATTTTATAGTTGGTAAACACTTGAATTTTTCTGGTTCTTGACTACTCAGAATCATGTTGCTATGAACATTTTTGTACATGTCTTATAATGCACTTATGCAGGAAATTTTCCAGGAGTTATATGAAGGAGGGGAAGAGTTGATCATATCCTAAGCACAAATTCTGCCCTTACTGGTAAGGTTAAACAGTTTTGCAAAGAGACTCCCAGGTAACGCTCCCACCAGAAGTGAATGAGATTCCCATTGATCTTTATTCTTTCCAACGTTTAACAGTATCTAACCGGATGTTGTTGTTGTTTGAGACAGAGTCTTTCTCTGTAGCTCAGGCTAGAGTGCAGTGGCGTGATCTTGGCTCAATGCAACTTCTGCTCCTGGGTCCCAGTTCAAGCAATTCTCCTGCCTCAGCCTCCCAAGTAACTGGGGTTACAGACACGCACCACCATGCCCAGCTAAATTTTGTATTTTTAGTAAAGACAGGGTTTCACCATGTTGTCCAGGCTGGTCTTGAACTCCTGACCTCGTGATCCACCCGCCTCGGCCTCCCAATATGCTGGGATTACAGGTATGAGCCACAATGCCCGGTCTAACAGCATCTAACTTTTCATATTTGCCAATCTGATGAGAGTTAAATAGCATTTCATTAGAGTTGTATACAGTATTTCATTTTAGGGATTACTAATGAAATTAAATATTTTTAATATGTTTAAGCCAGTCATATATTGTTTTCTATGAAAACCCATTTATATCTTTTACTTACTTTACTATTGAGTAAATTTGTTTGTGTTTCAATTCTTGATTAGTAGGAACTCTTTACATATTTATGGTCACAATGATTTATTAGTTATATATGTTCGTAATATTTTCCCTTGGATTTGGATCATCTTTTTATTCTGCTTTTAGGATTGAAAGCTGTTAATTTTAATTGGTAATTCATCAACTATTACATTTATCGTTTGAATTTTTGCTTTCTTCTTTAATAAAGCCTTTCTTTCCCAAAGGCTATAAAGTTATGCTTCAATGCTATCTTCTGAAATTTCTACAGTTTTGCCTTTCACATTAAAGGTTTAATCCACTGGAATTAATTCACCCTGATTCCCTTAATGTCAACAATTTACATAATCAGAGTACAGGTATCAAAACCAGGAAATTAATATTGATACAACACTATTAACTGAAAAATTTAACATTTCATTAGTTTTTCCCACTCAGGTCCATGTTATCTTTGAGGATCCAATCCAAATTCCTACATTTCATTTAACTGTTGTGTGTTCTTCATTGCTCCTAATCTGTGACAGTTCCTCAGACTTCTCTGACCTTAATACTTTTGATGAGTACTGGTCAGTTATTTTGTAAAGTGTATCTCAGTTTTGAACTTTCTCATGTTTCTGATGACTGAAATGGGATTATGCATTTTTGTCAAAAATGCCATAGATGTGATGGCATTTCTCTTCATCTCAAGGGGTTCATAGTGTCAATATCTTAACCATGATTACTTGGTTCAGGTGGTACCTTCCAAGCATCTCCACTGTAATGTTACTATTTTCTCCCTTATAATTGATAAATATCTTGACATAGATACTTTGAGACTGTGCTAATGTCCTACTCCTCTTCAAACTTATCCACTGATGTTAGCATCTATTGGCAGATCTTACTTGCTACAATTACTGAACTCTTTGTCTAATATGGTATTTGTATCACTGCTTTCTTCCAATTTATCGATTTCAATTATTCCATAAGCCAAGATCCTCCCTTATTCCCATTTGTCAATATAGACTTATGAATATCTATTTTAATCTATGGACTAAAATTCAACACTATGTTCAGTATCTTATTCCTCAGATTTGTCTAGTTTGGGCCATAGCGAACTGCTTCAGTTTGATTCTACGTCCTTTTGGCATGCCCCATCCTTTTTCACTTTTTTTTCTTAATCACTTCATTTTTTTTTCTGCTACCACAAAATGGTCTAAGTTCATCTTGTATATTCCCTGGCTCAATCATGCAGTCAACTAGAGGATCCCTAGTTCCTCTTACTGGAGAACAGTATTTGGAAACAAAGATTTAAGTGCTAGGTTTACTTTTTGCTGCTGTGGTACCATTGCCCTATGCTTTCTGAATATGTACAGGTAAGAAACATATGCATGTGTACTAACTCATACATACATCTCTATTTCTATATCTGTAAGCATATATATTAAAGTTTATAATGACACCATCAATCAGCACAACATTGATTCCAGACTTCCCCTTTCCCTTATTTTTACGTATTTCTGATCATGGGAAACATGATCTATCATCTATCATGCATTCACTTATTCCTTCAATCCTGTTATACACAGAAATAGTTACTGAATTACTAATCCATACTCTTACAGATTTACTGCTAGAGTATGGTGTTTGTGCACAGGATTGTCTTTGGTTCTGCTTTCATTTTTTGACCTTATAATATCCAGTTAAAATACACTTTTTCAGAGTTACTCAGATCAAGCCTTACCTTCCCCATCTTCTTCAGTAAAGTTTTATTTATTTGTAATGCAATTAGGTTCTATTTTTTTTTTTTTTGCTATTTATATTCCATTTTGATATCTGTAAATCCTGATTAACTTAATGTTTTCAGTACATGAAATGTTATCTCTGTGCTATTATAGTTTGCATTTCTCTAATTATGATTTAATTTGAACTGCTTTAAATGTTTAAGGACACTTTTGTATCATTTTTAATGTAAATTGTTTGTTCATGTTTCTTCTAATTTTTCTATTAGGTTTTTGATCTTGTGTCCCTCAATTTTTAAGAGTTCTTTGTCTCTGCTATATGTGGTGAATTCTACGTCCTTTTGGCATGCCCCATCCTTTTTCACTTTTTTTTCTTAATCACTTCATTTTTTTTTCTGCTACCACAAAATGGTCTAAGTTCATCTTGTATATTCCCTGGCTCAATCATGCAGTCAACTAGAGGATCCCTAGTTCCTCTTACTGGAGAACAGTATTTGGAAACAAAGATTTAAGTGCTAGGTTTACTTTTTGCTGCTGTGGTACCATTGCCCTATGCTTTCTGAATATGTACAGGTAAGAAACATATGCATGTGTACTAACTCATACATACATCTCTATTTCTATATCTGTAAGCATATATATTAAAGTTTATAATGACACCATCAATCAGCACAACATTGATTCCAGACTTCCCCTTTCCCTTATTTTTACGTATTTCTGATCATGGGAAACATGATCTATCATCTATCATGCATTCACTTATTCCTTCAATCCTGTTATACACAGAAATAGTTACTGAATTACTAAGTAATTCTTGTGGTTGATCAGTTGTCTTTTGATGTTGCTTTTGATATGGTTGCTTTTCGGTTTAAGTTGTTTTATTTTTATATAGACAGATTTTTCAATCTTTTTTGTCTCTGGATTTTGAGTCATAGTTATAATGATTTTCCCTGCATCAAGGTTAATGAGAGTTCAAGGTTAATGAGAGTTCATTCATATTTTATACCAGTACTTGTATGGTTTTGTATTTTTTATACTTTAGATCGTAATCTATCTGCAGTTTATTCTTATGTATGGTACAAGATATAGATTTAAATTTATTGTTTTCTAAGTGGCAATCTAGTTGTTCCAGCATATTTGTTAAAAACCTGTCTTTTTCCCAGTGATTTGAGTTGCCACATCAGTATTCTCTATGTTCACCTACGGCCTATACAACGATGAGCTTTTTTCCATTTTCTTTTCCCTTCATCTCCCAATTTTTTGATGCATTATTTCTGTTTCATTACAGTATATGGCATTTGTAAATTCATTTTTCATCTTCATTTCTACTTACATTTAGTCTTAGATGCACATTTATATATTTTCAAGTGTTCATCATCAGTCCTTTTGCTGAACTTTTTCCAACCAGCACTTGGTTAGATTTAATCCTCTAGTAAATTCCTCAAGAAAATATGATGAGTACAGAATTTCCTAAGTTCTTCTATGTTGAGAATTGTTTTTCCATAGACTTCATATTTGACAGATACCTTAACTGTATAAAAAACATCCTTGGCTTTCACTTTTTTTCAAAGATTTTTTTTCAATGTGCTTTCTTGTTTTACTTTGTCTGTAAGCTTTCAAAAGTCTAATGAAACCAGGCACAATGGCTCATGCCTGTAATTCCAGCACTTTGCAAGGCCCAGGCAGGCAGATCACCTGAGGTCAGGAGTTTGAGACCAGCCTGGCCAACATAGAGAAATCCCATCTCTACTAAAAATACAAAAATTAGCTGGGTGTGGTAGTGAGCACCTGTAATCCCAGCTACTAGGGAAGCTGAGGCAGGAGGATGCTTGAACTTGGGACACAGAGGTTCCAGGGAGTCGAGAACACACTGTTGCATTCCAGCCTGGGTGACAAGAGTGAAACTCTGTCTCAAAAAAAAAAAAAAAAAAAAAAAAGTCTAATGCCAGTCTAATTTTTTTTTTTAAATTTTTTTGGCCTTTTACCTTAATGGTTTTAAAATTTTAATTTTTTTTTTTTTTTTTTTTTTTTCTTTTTGAGACGGAGTTTCACTCATGTTACCCAGGCTGGAGTGCAATGGCGCGATCTCAGCTCACCACAACCTCCACCTCCTGGATTCAGGCAATTCTCCTCTTAACCTATGAAACATAATAATTTATTGATAAATTATTTGGGACTTTACATGTGAATAATCATAGAATCTAAAATAAATGATATTGTTCTAGCGTCCTTTCCTATCATCTTCTTTCCCTCCTTTCTTTTTCTCTGTCTCTATCTTACTGAACAAGCCAGGACCATTTTCTTGGTTATAGGCCAGTCAAGTCCTCCTCCCTATGAATAATTCTCAGTGCCTCCTGACTCTATGCTGTGCTCTTGGTTCTACCCTCTGAGTCATCCTTCCTTTTTCATAAAAAATAGCCCGAGGTTGCAGCAGAGTAGTTTTCCAACTTGGTCCAGTTGGCATCAAGTAGGAAATTCAGTCTTCTTTTCATTTTGGGCAGGCTCTGCCCCCTTCAGTTCAAGCTAGTATAAACAGGTATTTAGCTTACCAATATAAAATGCTAGGACAGATGGCAATAAATTACAAATGTACTAAGCACTTGCATAAAGAGGTAATTAAGAAAATAAGCAGCTTTGGACTCTGATGCCAGGCAGACTTGGGTCAGCCTCACAATCTGCCACTTACCAGCTCTACAAACATGGGCTCATATAAGTTCTCTTTATTTCCATTTTATCATCCTAAAATGTGAATGAAGGACATAAATAAGTAAACATTTAAAATACTTTCAGGGCCTGCTACATAGTAAAAACTAAGTACAGCTTGGTTATTGCCAAATGGTTGTTATTCCTTCCCAAGTCGCATTTGCATTCAACATGGATAAATGAACATGAAAAGATCAGCAGCAGGGATTGAGCAAAGAAAAAAGAACTACTAGCTATTTAGCCGTATTGACCAACATGTTAAAAAGAATAAGTAACAACTGATGGCAGATGCTTTCTTGCAAATTGTATCTTGATTCTTTTTTCTTTCTTTTTGGTTGAGGGTAAAAGCAGCACCTCTGAATGAAAATGGTATTAACAGGAGTCAGAAGCCTTGGCTTTTCATGCTGCCCCTCTTCTGCCCAGTAGCCACTTTATGTAACTCACATCCCTCCAAGGCTTAGTTTCTTTATCTACAGAACAGGAATTCTAGCCCTGTCCTGTTCTCTCTCCATGGTTATTGTCACTCCCAAATGGACAATGAGGCTGTCAAAAAAGAAAAGAACCAGCACTAAATACCCACTGTGTGTCTGCTACTTGAGATATGTGATCTCACCTAGACCGCTATTTTGAGCAACTTACACAGAAAGAAACTGGGACTCAGAAAGTTTAAGCAACTTGTTCTGGATTACTTGCTGAATGGTAGAGCTGGTTATGAATCTAGATTGAGATAGTGAAGCCCAGTTACCAGAACTAAAATGTCACTTCCACTTAATCAGCAGGAATGACTTACTGCTGAGTTGAGAAACCCCGATCTAGAAGGATCTCCTACTGAAAATCAGAAATGGACTCAGACTTCAGGAAAGGTTAAACCTGCAGGTAGAACTCAAACTGGCTTCAAGGGAGAAAGGACAGAAAAAATACCAAGCCCATAGCATCCATCAAGTTCACCTCACATGACTTCATGAAAGCTCTCACTTGCCCTCACCCCATTCCACCTACCTATTATCCTCTTTTCTACCTACAACCTCCCTCCTGGGTCAGTCAGACTTGGGCATCCTGGTACACTTGCAAATGGATTCTTTTCTTGAAGTAGCCAGATGCCAGTTTTTACTTAATGTTTACGTTGGAGATAGGACCCAAGTTTTTAGTTTTAGCTAGTTCCACCAGAGTTCAATCTGTGTTCCTTTGGGCTCAAGTTTCAATGGCCCTTTCATTGATATAAAACCCAAATTCATAACCATAACTGTATTATTTTTGATGCAGAATATTGCCATCACTAAAATAGAAATGTCTAAGGTACACCATCACCTCTCCCTGGCAAATGAGAACTTCCATGTTATCTTCTCCCTGGGATTGAACCTAAACTTGTTCCTTTATCCATGAATTTATGGGAAAGAACTGTGCCTCACACAATTCCATCCCAGTTTTCACTCTCTTCCCTCCACATCTTCCATGCCAATAATATATCACATTGTTCCAACCCTAGAGTTTGGCAAAAGTTTCCATCGTGTTTCAAGGCTAGAACTGTTTATGATACAAAAGTGATACGTCTTTATCCTGATTAACTGTTCCCCAAGATGAATTCTGGAAAGTTGCTTTACTTCACAATAAACTTCTCAGGTTAAGTTTTTTCTTATGGTCCCACAAACCACTGAAAAGCACTGAACTTTGGTTTATGGAAATTATTCATAATCTGCTCTAGTTATCAAAATAGCAAAATAAAGGTCACTGATCTTTCAGTATACCTATCTCCAAATACTGAGAAAATAATGCATCAGCTAAAGTGGACAGAAGAGATGATTAATAGTGTGCTGAGAGAGTATCAAACCAGCAGTCAACCACACTCATCCTATTTGTAATAGGAAAGGAGACATGATTAGTGCAAAGGATTACATTTATTTCTTTGCTATAATCTGATCTTAATCAAAGTATCTGTTGGTCATATTTACGTCTGTCTACCACAAGAGTTAAAGTAAGCATTATCTCTCCTCATTTTAACACTTAATATAAAATGCAAATACTCCTAAAATATCTGTCCAAAATTAAAGATCAAACTGACCGTAGCAATTTCCATATTAGCTCAGAATATGTCAAAGCAAAAAGCTACAGATAAATGCCTAGCTGTAGTCTAAGAAGTTAGAAGGCAATAGAAACTCTAAATAGGCTGATTTTTGAAGATAGCTTAAAAAGCAGACCTCATCAGTAAAGGTTATAATTGAATTTTGTTTAATATAGGGCAAATTTTTTTTAATGTTTTCATCCTAATTATATTTTTTTCAGAGAAGACACTGGCACATTGTTGCCCTCAGAATATTAGCGAATGTGGGAATATAAACTCTAATAAAAAACCTTTTGGCTTCTTTTCAGTTCCTAACACATACTCTATAGTTCACTCTATGGTTATCAGGAGAAATCTAAGAAAAATAAAGCTCAACAGAACTGCAGAGCATCAACTGGCTTAACCTTGTCAAGTAGGGATGAAGCCGGAAGTGCCCTGTGACACTGACTGACAGAAACCAAAACCCATGAGGAAAACACACTGAAGAAAAGATGGCAAAAAAGTTAATGAGGTGTGTCCTCTACCATGGCCAAGATCACAGAAAACTGATAGACGCATTATATGTTTCAGCAAACTAGTAAGTTCTAGCAGCCTTTTTTAACCTTCCAACAACCCTGTTTACATAATTGTGTTACTGGCAATAAGAGTCACATGGACAGACAACATCTCTAATTGTACAAATCACATTCCTGATATCCTAATACTAAGGTTACTACAGTTTTTAAGTTCTACAGTGGATTATGTAAGGTCATAAAGTGGAGAGGAAAAAAAGATTTGTATACTACAGTGCCTTTTTTTCTCTCTATTTATTTAACAGACATGATCTTGCTGTGTTGCCCAGGCTGCTGGAGTACAGAGGCGAGATCATAGCCCACTGTAACCTTGAGCCCCTAGGCTCATGCAATTCTCCTGCCTCAGCTTCCTTGATAGCTAAGACTACAGGCGCACACCAACACACCCAGCTATCTTTTTAAAAATAGAGATGGAGTCTCACTATTTCACCTAGGCTAGTCCCAAACTCCTGGCTTCAAGCTATTCTCCCACTTCAACCTCCCAACGTGCTGGGATTACACGTATGAGCCACAGCACCTAGCAATTATTTTTAGTCTTTTTGATTTTTTTTTTAAACTAGAGTCATTTTTTTTTAATTGCGGTAAAATATGCACAACATAAAATTTACCATCTTAACCATTTTTAAGTTTACAGTTTAGTAGTGTTAAGTACATTCCATTGTTGTACAATGAATCTCCAAAATTCTTATCTTTTAAAACTAAACCCTACACCCATTAAACAAGTCCCCATTTCCCTACTTCCCAAGCCCCTAGTAACAGCCATTCTATCTTATGTCTCTGCAAGTGTGACTACACTAGATTTCTCATTTGAGTAGAATTATATAGTAATTGTCTTTTACAACTGGTTTATTTCACTAAGCAAAAAGTCCTCAAGGTTTAACCATGTGATAGCATGTGTCAGAATTTCCTTCCCATTCAAGCCTGAATAATATTCTGTTACATGTATATACCACATTTTGTTTATCCATTTATTTATTAATCAATGAACATTGGGGTTTCTTCTACTTTTTGGCTACTGTGAGTAATGCTACTGTGGACTAGTGTTTCTGTTTTAAACCCATGTCTAACTGTGTCTCGCAGTCACAATCATTTTTTAAAAAAACTGCAAACTCAAGTGGTTCACATTCTGCTAAATGGGAAAATTGAGTAAGACTGAGATTGGAATGATTAACCACAAAAATGTGATGCACATTTCTACTAAAATTTTAAATTATATTTTAAAAGAAGATTCCCCATACATTATACTTCATGCTTAGAAACTTCTCTTGTTTTGTGCTTTTTGTTGTTATTTAATGGTATACGACTTCAGTTATATCACTCAAAACATTTTGTTAAAGCAACTAACACTCACTCAATACCTGTTGGTTGGCCTTGTCTGGATATAAGCCTGTGATACTGAGGAAAGATAACTAACAGCTTCTCTAAAAGAAAAGCCACTTATTACAACAGTTAGCATTATATCCTGAAGTTCATTAAGAATAATAGGTAGATTTAAAATTAGCATTTTAAATACAAGGACACACAAAGAAAGAAGAGAAACATGATTGGAAAGTTCTAGACATGTAAAGACTAAATGTAACAGTATCAGAACATGCATAAGCACCTTTTTAAAGGCAAATTGCTGTAAAAACAAGTGCAACAGGTCTTCAAATAATACTGTTTTATTCAATGTCATTTTGTTATAAAGTTAGAGGAAACAAATTGCCTAGAGTAAAACTGGTTTCATTACATGTTGTTTTACTTGAAGTTTGCAGTTTCTAAGAACATGTTGACAATGTTGAGTGAAGACTTACTCTACTCATACTACATTGACTCCTAAACAGGATTGTTGAAATCAACAGTTACTGTTTCCTGTGTGAGAACCATGAAAAGATCTGCCAGAAATGGTCAATCAGTGAGGGAACTGCTACAAGATTCAGGATAGCAGCCACTGACTACAACATTCAAGTTAACTTTAAAATTACTCCAATTTTAGTCAATCTCATTGTGCTTTTGTAGAGCATAAAATAAACATAAAACAAAAGGACTATTAAAATAACTACTAGTAAGATATGAGTCAAATGATTAAACTTGAGGTTAAACTATTTTCTCACTGAAATAGAAACATGGTATTGGTATACTGAGATGCAGAAATCTGACTCTGTCATCTTCATTTATTCAAGGGCATGTAGACTGCATAATTTTCGTATTAGTTTAGTATCTCATCAATGGTGACAAATGAACTGACTGTGCAAATCTGAAATCTTAGGAGCCCCCTAAAAGGAAGGGAAACTCATGCTTAATAACTTCCTTTTACTAGGCAACATACTAGTTGTGTTTATATTTTTTCTTATTTAAACCTTATAACAATTATTTAAGAAAGGCATGATTAGCTCCATTTTACAAGTGAAAAAATTGGAGATCTGATAATTTAATTGGCCCAAGGTCATACAGCTAGGAAATTATACAGCCCCAATAAGCACTTAGTTCTGTTTGAATCTCAAGCCCACACTGCCTCCTGAACAGTGAACTTAAATTTTAGAAACTCGTCCCTCTATATTACTACACTAGATGATTTCATTTCAGATGTCTTATTTTTAGCCATACCTTTTTCCAAACCACTTCACAGTCTTAAACCAATAGAACCATAAGAATCTAATAAACGTGCGCTAAAGAAAGACATGAGATTAAACTGCATGTGTAATATTTTCTGAGCAGCTTTGTGATTCTAAGTTACTATTTGAGAATGTTGGTTGAGTTTTCTTTTGCATGTATGTACCACTTGTCATACAACAAAATCACAAAATAATGTATGAAAGGATGTATCAATCATCTCATTTTGTTAATATTGTCTTCTGCATTTAATGACTAAGAATTTATTAAATGAGTAATTGAATGAATGCAAAAATATGAATAAATTTTGTAAACAAAGTAGTAAAATGGCAAACCACCTTTTATGGAAGGTTCACAGCAGCTCCTCCAAGAAACAGAAGACATTCTATGATTCACAACATCTTTAAAGCACAGAAAATCTGAAAAACAGCCAAGCAAACTCAGACCCACTACATACTTTATTGAAAGTTCAATCATTTAGCAGGTTCCTGCCCATTGAAAACTAAGCATGTCTTCCTCTTGCCTAAATCTTAATGACAGTGAATCTGTTACTTCATGGCCTCCATATTACTTAGTTACCCCCAGTTTATTTCCCCAGTTAATCTGCAGGTACTTCTCATGCTACTAACACCTATACTTCTTAAGTTCTCAACCTCTGAGTCCCTGAAAATTACTTGTGAGCCCTACTAACTAACACTATGTAGAGAGTAATTGTCTTCAAATGAGGTTGAAGGCTGGGGTATCAATGTCCTGTGAGCAATTCAAAGCTATACAACTTTGCCCTACCCCCATTCTTTAACCCCTTTGATGTTTTGGTATGTACTGTGGGATACCTGCCAAAATCCTGGGGAAGATGCATAACGTATTAACTTAGAAGAAGTATATCCCAGCCTTGGAAAAGAGGGATATATCAGAATCTGGAGCAAGACGTCAATGTGAATAGCTTAACAAAGCTCCAAATTACTCTGGTACATATAACTTCTTGAGACTTGCATCAGTGGGTCCCTGGCCAGTAAAATATGAAAACAAATTCCCAAATGAAAAACATTCAAAATAAAATAGTTTAGAACTTAAGACAGTTCCTCAAATGTAAGAAATATAACTGGATAAACATACTTGTTTGCCATGAATGAATGAGAACTTTCTCAATTACACCACAACCATATGATCCACTTCACTCACACGCCCTGTCCTGTGTAATTAGAATCTCACTAGTTACAAGCCAAGTTCCCTTCCTTCCTGCTCCATGATCTTCGCCATGCCCAAAGGACAGGAATTGTTATGTCCATTTCAGGGACAAGGAAACTCATGCTCTGGGTGGGTAAATGTGTTGCCCAAGGCAACATAATCAAGAAATGGCAGAATCCGAAGTAGAACCAGGCACTTTCATGTGGAACATGGAACTGTAAGTGCTGAGAAATTGTGTAACAATTTACAATGTAAATTTTCCCTGTCAAATATAAAAATAAGTAAATTAAGGGTTTGTAGTTTGTATGTCTTAGAGGTTTTTAATTTCATTTTTCTCATAATTTTATTGTATTCTAAAAAGTATTGGTCCACAAGAATTTGAAAATTAAAAAAAAAAAAAAAGAATGAATCCTTCATCACAGTGTTATTGAACAGAACTGGGGCCCATGTGCCTGGTGCAGCAAAGCCAAACACTGACATCAGGATAGCCATGAGATAAAGTGAGGCATTTATTGCAAGATGCCAGTCAAGGAGAATTGGGCAGCTCATGCGTAAAACTCAGACTCCCTGATGGCATACAGGTAAGAATTTTTAAAAGCAGAGAGGCAGATGTTACAGGCAAAGTCATAGTCAATACATGGAGGCTAAACATTAATTTGACCTAAAAAGACAGGACATCTAGAAGTGAAGACCCCCACATTCTAAGTGGACTCAAAGACTTTCTGAATTATAATTGCTTAAGAAGGCAAAGCTTTGTCTCAAAATTTGAGATCAGCAGAAAAGAATGTTAGCTCTGGCTTTTAGGCATGACCTCCTCTAGGCTCCCCAGGAAAAAATTTAGAACAAAAAAAAGTTCAGAGTTCAGTCCTTGGTTTCCCCTTATCTGAGGTCTATGACTCAGTGGATCTATTTGGTGTGGGTCTGGATTCTGAAAAATAACGCAGTGACATGGTTAAGATGTTAGCTTTAGTTTCTATAGGGAACAAGACATCTCCTGACTGTAACTTCCTTGGTGATTGTTTTAAGTTACTATTACCTTCTTACTTATGAAGCTGCTTATTTACTTTTCAAGGCTAGCTAGGTACCTGGAATTTCCCTCAAAGGAGCTCGAGACTTTCCTTTATCACCTTGCTTTGGGGGACCAACAAGACCCTAAGAGGACCTGCTCTGTCTCAACAGTAACATTCCTCTCAAAAGTAAATCAACACCCAAGCTACAAGGGTATGGGTGAAAATAAGTACATATTAGGAATTCCATATACTATCTCAAAATACTTTATAAGTGATAATGAAGAAATGCAAATATTTATAAAATATGAGCATTTTCTGACCATCTTACAGAAGCAGCATATAATGCACAAAGATGTAAAGACTACACTTTAAAATAGCAGAAGAGTCAAAGACAGAATCTATAAACAAAGGTAATTCAAATCAAGGGCACAGAATGAGTTTGACATTCATACCTCCTTCATCATGCAACACAGAGTAAATCACAACCCTGCCCAGCCCCTGCCCCAGCACTGACTGTTCCAGGTTCCTCTGGTGTTCAGCTTCCCCCTTTGGTCACTGAACCTCTTCCTGAAGGGTATGTCTAGTGCCTTACTGGTCACCTTGGGTCACTTGCAGGCCAGGAATAAAAGGCAAAAGGAGTGTCTCTGGTGCCCAGCTGAATAGCGACACAATCTGTTTAGTACAATCCCATAGCATTTTGCATAGCTAATATCTGAATTCAAGTTCAATACAATTTACAGCATAACAAGATTATTTTTGAGGTAATAAAACAATGTACTGTAGTTTTGTCTATTGTAAAATGGTCCTTTAATGCCACAAAGTTTATAATAGACCTGCTGTGAACTTTCTTGTAAACACGAATTGTTTCATACTCAGGTTTTTCATTGTCTTAATTTTCATGTAATTATACTCCTTTGTTCCACCCCAAGTAGCACTTTACCTTCCTTGATATTTAGACATCCAAATAATTGCAGATGGTTATCAAAGCCTATCTTTGCTTTCTCTAAGCCAAGGTGAACCTATTTAATTCCTTTAACCTGTCCTCCTAAGTCAATGCCTTCAACCCCTCAATCATCTTCCTGACTTCTTGCCTGAACTTTTTCCAAGAAAATGTCCACATCTTTCCTGGTCTCAGGCTCCCAGA
Organism: Cebus imitator; assembly: GCF_001604975.1. Taxonomy (NCBI): domain Eukaryota; kingdom Metazoa; phylum Chordata; class Mammalia; order Primates; family Cebidae; genus Cebus; species Cebus imitator. Next base: position 434,166 of record NW_016107980.1, on the reverse strand, counting down.
ACAAATGTGGTTTTCAGGTGCCATTTCATCAGAATCACTTCCCTACCCTGGGGTAAATCTCTTGAATTCTTCACATCCCTTTGGTCTTTTTCTTCCTTTCTATATCCAGGGTGGGTCCAAGGTGTTTCACTGCCCAAGGCCAAATGAAACTCCTTTTATGCCATGTAATCGGATTCATTTCAGAAGGACTCACACTCTCCCTCCTCCACCCCCTCCTCCTTCTTCTTCTGATTCTGAATTATAGGTAAACTGCTAAGTTATCTGCCTGCAAGAAACTATAAATAAATACAAAGTCTTGTAGTATTAGAAAAGGTCACAGGCTCTGGAAGGCAGAATTAGGGAATCTAGCAATTCATTTAATTCTTAAGAGCCTCAGTGCCCTCATATTTAAAAGTAGGCAATAATAACTGTTAAAATAATTGGGAGGCTATTTGACTGAGGAGCCTCCCGAACCCTGGGTTCCTATGTAAGCAAATTGAAACCCAATTCTGTATAAACAGAAAATAAAATTTAAGTGTAATCAAGCAGAAACTGTCAACTAACCTCTAACTAAGGACTTTCCACTGAAATAATCCAAATAAGGGCACTGCTCCATTTTGACCAATCAAGTATATTTTTGCTTTGCCTCCATGTTCACCCTATAAAAGCCTTCCCCTCATTCCCCTTAGGCAGAGGCTCCAACCACATGTGGTCTGTTTGGAGCTGCCCAATTCATAAATCAGTCTGCTCAAATAAACTCCATAAATTTTAATATGCCTAAGTTTATCATTTAACATAACAAAAAGTATATAAAAATAAGAAGTATACAAAATTATGTGTAATACCTAAGGAATTATATAAAGTAAGATTTGGGGAGGGTGTTTTGTTATAATCAGAGTTTGCTAGAAATAAAAGAAGGCAACAAAATAGCTTAGCAAAAAATTAATATTACATATAGAAGAAATGCTATTGGTAAAGCAAACATCTTGCTTTCTCCAAAAACCCTACATATTATGAATGAGCTGTTGTATAAACATGTACTAAATTGGTTTTAGTCCTATCAGAGAAGAAAATTTAGCACACTCTTTAGTCTGTGCATAGTCTCCTCCATGACTCTTAAGAAGCAGGATTTGTGTGCCTATGAAACCTCACGTTTTCAAAAATCACATTATAAAAGCTACTCTCATAGTCAGAGTCTGAAAAAAAGGAACCCAGAGTGTACAGATTATCAAACTCATCAAAAAAGTTATTACTTTTCTGTAGGAAACTTTTAAATAAAGTGTTTGCTATAGCTAGCTTTTAGAAAGTCAGACCAATTTACTGAACATATTCAATGTTGAGAACTTCCAGCTTTTGTTCAAGAGAAAAGGCAATTTCTTTGCTACATCTTTTCTACACATTCTTTACCCTTTTAACACTCTTATTGTTAAGATAATCAGCCCACTTGTGATTCCTGTACCTCTTTCCACAAAATGAAGACTAAACTCAATAGTAAGGGAAAACCCACACACCTCTCCACTCCCAATGAATGCTTGAATGTCCCAGATGCTGGCCCAGATTCTGCTCGAGAATTTACTCCCCAGTTGTTTTGTGCATTAGTGGCCAACATTTCTCACAGTTCTCAGCTGCATCCATCTCCAGACATAGTCCTGCATTAAAAACAGCTCCCTCACCCACTCCTTGTATCTAATGACTGATCAATCAAAGTCATTACAGGCCTCAGGTTTGGTTGAGAGCTTTGCTGCAAGCTCATTGTAGTTCAACTTCCAGGTATAATCCTGTTTCTTACAGTCACCCTAGATGTTGAACTCATGCACTATCTAATAAAGTTCTTGCACCTAAATCTGTCTCAGATGTTGGTCCAAGGAAGCTGACTCTGAAGTGGGATGTTATATCAGCTGTATCACTAGTTGGCCTGCTCATAGGACCCCCTCACTGGTAGTAGGGGGAGCACAGAAAGCCCCCGGCACAAGTAGCAGTGCAATTGCCAAAATTTTCTCAGTGGAGAGCTGACCTGTGTACCAGTGGAGGGGAAGGCACGGGCTGATGCAGCATAGCAGGAATTTGTAGTTCACGTTGCTGGGATAAACTGAATTCTTGGGGAATGATAGTAAGTATCTGAGAGGAATCATTAATTAAAGTATAATTATTCAAGCGGGGTGGAGGGGGCCCTCCCTAGGCAGTATATAAACAGACTCTTTTTTTTCCTGTAACTAGATATTGTATTAGTCTATTCTGACATTGCTATAAAAAACCACCTGCAACTGGGTAATTTATAAAGAAAAGAGGTTTAATTGCCTTGTGGTTCCACAGGCTATATAGGAATTATGACTGGAAAGGCCTCAGGAAACTTACAATCATAGTGGAAGGCAAAAAGGAAGGAGGCACGTCTAAATGGCCAGAGCAGGAGGAAGAGAGCAAAGGAAGGTAAGGGATGCTACAAACATTCAAACCACCAGATCTCATGAGAACTCTATCATGACACAGAACTAGGGGAATGGTGCTAAACCACGAGAAGCCATCCCCATGTTCTAATCACCTCCCATGAGGCCCCACCTCCAACACTGGGGATTATAATTCAACATGAGATTTGGGTGGGGACACAGAGCCAAACCCTATCACTGGGCAAGAAAAGTTTGAGAGGGTTAGACTCATGATGCAATTTAGGACTAACAGAGCTCCAAAGGAAGTTGTACTTTCAACTTTGACCTATTGGCTACACCAAGGTCAGGGCCCTGACTGAGAAGTAGTGGGAAGCTAAGATATGGGATATCTGCATTGATACATTAAAAAATCCGACATCCTCAATTTTTCATGAGCCCTTTGGGCCTGCAGAAGTAGTCCACTCCTCCAAGTTAAAGTCTAGTGACCCTCTCCTTTCTTAAAAGTTATGAAGAGACTTCTGCGTTACAAGATTAAACACACACACACTCTCTCTCTCTCTCTCTCTCACACACACACACACACACACACACGCACACGAGCACACAGGACACTCTTGATCAACTCCCACCTTCTGTCCACCACACCAATAATCAAGTCAAAATATAATCCCACTGAATAAGTATTGGGTCTGCTAAGAAAGCAAAGGGATTATACCTTAATCTTGCTACAGGACCCAAAGAAGGGCCCACAGGAACCAGAAGAGTACATAAGGCCTGGAGTCTAAGAGTGCTAGATCACCAGGAGCAGAACATAAACTGGATGTGGAAGTTTAGGCCATGGCAGTGCTCCTCTGTGACACAGAAGTCAGCACATTAGCAAGGATCCAGGGAGACAATTCCAAACGCACTGGTAGGGTGGCTCCGGGAAGCTTGGAGAAAATCATAGCCCTCACTAATGAAATAGGAATGTCAGAATTATCAAGGCAGATGGTCAGGAAGAAATTAAAAGACTCAAGAAGTGGGCACACTATAGTGGGATAAATAAATCACTCACACACACAAAAAAATAAGTGTCTTACTTCTCCTTTGTAAGGTACATTCATACGTCGCTGCCAGAATTATCTTTTGAAACTCATTTCTGATCATGTCACTCTTCTTATCGCACACTGAATAAAATTCAATGCAATTGTTTAAATCATTATATTATATGTACCTGCCACATTACATAGGGGCTCAGTAAATAGTTGTTGAATAAATGAATGACCTCATAAGCCCTCAAGACTCAGCTCTTCCCGTTACCTTCTCTTTAAAACACCTCCATCCATCCGTGCGTCCGTCCGTTCGTCAAGTTTAGAGATAGGATATTACTCTGCGGCCCAGGCTGGAGTGCAGTGGCATGATCATAGCTCACTGCAACTTCAAATTCCTGGGCTCAAGTGATCCTCCTGCCTCAGCTTCCCAAGTAGCTGGGACTTGTCTTTTTTTTGTAAAGACAGTACCTCACTATGTTGCCCAGGCTGGTCTCAACACCTGGCCTCAAGAGCTCCTCCTTCCTCAGCCTCCCAAAGTGCAGGATTTACATGAAACACCGTCCCTCGCCCAAATACCTCTCATTTAAAAGGACAGACACAATGACTTTCTCACCATTTCCCAATACGATAGCCATTCACAGCCTGTACCATTTTATAAGCTAATTTTCCACCTCAAATGCTATTTAATAATTCTTTTATTCATGCAGCCAACAAATGTGTATTGAACGCTACACACATTCTCCCTGGTAACTCCCATTCATTCTTCTTGTCACCATCTCTGAGAAGGGATTCTAGGCTTCCCCAAGCAAAATATTTCCTCTGGACTGTGGTATTTGGGGCCTTCCCCACTAGAACTTTCCCCCTTTTAATTGCCATTAGTCAACGTTCATATTCTTCTCCCCGACTTTACTGAGTGCACTCAAAGCAGAAAGACCACTGTGTAATCAGACCGCAGCAAACAGGAATGCGTGTCAAAGATATCTGTTTTGTCTGCTTAGATGGACTTTCAACGTTCTTCTTATAACACCCCTACTTCTTTTGGTGAACTACCACCATCTCCCCACCTTCCCCCTACATTCTCTGTGTCTCTGCTAATTACAATAATGTATTCCCTTAGGCACAAAGGTGGACATGTGGCCCAGCCCTGGCCAGCAATGCATCTCTTTGGCCATCATATCTGGGCCAAGAATGGACACATGGTCCCAGCCAGACCAATAGGAATGGAGTCCTTCTCTGGGATGCTGTAAATGGGCCCTACAAAGGGAGGAGATCCATCTTCCCTTTGGGTCCCTAACTTAAAGCAGCTTACGGCCATGAACTCCTGCTCTTACCACATGAAGGAAGTTCATCTGAAATAGGGAGAATGTGGCAACCAGCAGAGAGAAAAAGAGCAGGAAGAACAGAGAGACCAAACAACAGTGTTTTGGTCTTTGAAATCCCTGAAGTCAGCTACAACCCTAGTTATTGAAATTTACCTATCAAAAAGAATTTGTTGAATGAACACATATAAAAACAAATTTAACTTTCAAAATTGTGTTCATTGTCAAATCTCAAGTCAGACATATTAAATTATCCATGAATTTTTACTGAACCTCTACTATGTGTGGGGTATTCTGTTAGATTCAGGTTGGCACATGCAAGCACATTATTTTCATAATGTAATTCCATTTTACGATGCTATTTGAAATTAGCACTTACCTCAGAAAAAGTAAATAAATTTAAATTTTATTAAATACTTATATTTTAGGGTGACAAACCCAACCTCTTTTATTATACTGCTATTCTTGGTCATGGGGTAATTTCTTCTTATATCATTCCACATAAAAGCAGATAATAACAAAAAAAGGGGCATGGATATTGGATTAGCAATGTAAAAGTCAGCTAACTAGTAAACACATCAAATGAGGCCAGGAATAACAATGCATGCTAAATATATCTGCCGACTAAATGTTTAGATTGATTTTATTTTTGATAGAGAAGAAATGATAATGTAAGAATCTGATTGCTTTTTAAGCCTGTCTTTGACTCTGCCACCTAAACTGACTGAAAAGTTTTCCCCAAAGGCAGATTAGCATAGAGTATAAATGCCAGATTGCAAATTTAAGTGATTAGTGTTCCACTTGAAAAACATGCAGTTCAAAACTTAACACCCCTAAAGAGGTGAATATATGGCCAACTCTTGATTTTCAAGTAGTAGGTAACTCATTTGAACATTTTTAGGCAGTGACTGACTCACCCCAATTAGGCCTTAGGGTCAGGTCTGGGAATACCAACTAGAAAGAGATTCCAGAGCATCATCCAATTTTAGCAAGAGAATCTCTTTCCGGCTTTCAATTCTCATCAGTTTTTCTAAATTTTGAATGATATATAATATTAATTTCAACAGAAAAATATAATGGTAGGTAATAGGGGTTCAGAAGTAGTAGCATAATACAATGTCTATCTACCCTATTCGTGATTTCATCTTATCACATCTGAAATTTTAATATATAAAATTTTTTTCTACACTATCAAGTTTGCTGGTCATTGATTCATGAATCATATTAAAAGTAATACATTCCATTTTCAGGAAAAGTAATAATATATGCTATGACAAGAAATTTTAAAAACAAGGATAGTTTGGAAAAAATAGAAATCAACATTACATTTTTTTAAAGTTTTATTTTAAGTATATTAGAGCAAATATTTGGAGCATGTTTGCTAATATTTTCACACTCTTTCTACTCATTTAACTTTCTCATAGAAAAAAAAAAAAAAACTACTCACCTCCCCTTTTCTTAAAGCAGTTAGCTCTCAAAAAGCTCAATGTCCCAAACCTTTAAAAAAAAAAGGTTGGGGGGTGGGGTCAAACACAAAAAGGAGTTCAGTCTAATAGTTTGAATCTCTTTTTTTTCCTGCTTTGAAATGACAAGTATTTAAAATTAAAGAGTGACATATGAAAAAATATTTATGCCATATTGCATGGTATTAAAAATACTAAATTTATAATTCAATATTGAGTCATCATCCTAAAATGTTTTATTTAACACACTCATTTTTCTTGGAAGAAAAAACTTGAAAGGACATACAGTAAAAGAATATTAACAAGGTTAAGACATAAGGTTACAAAATAAAAATTAAGGAGAAAGCAAATATGTCAACCATAAAAATAAATAATTGAGAGTAAAATGTATCCATGATTTTCTTGAGATGAAAAAGGAACACCTATGATGTTCCTTTGAACGTAAACATTCAAAACATAAAGCGCATCAATTTCTTGTCTAAATAGTAAATATCTAATAATATCATCTAGGATTTTATATATGTACATTGTATGCCTTGAGAGCTAATGTTCTTGACAAGAGTTTTACAACAAGTATATAAAGTTTTCTTTTTTAATGACTCTTCTACAGCTCCTATTTATGAGAAAACTTGTCCTAAAGGTAAAAATAGGTCCTGATAAAAGTCCAATTCTATCCCAACTGTGAAAGCTCAGCTCATTTCAAATTCCTAAACAAAAGAAACTTCCCAAGAAGGGCCTTCTTGGCTAAATGAGGCATCCACCATTTTCTCTTCTATCACTACTAAAGACAAAAGTGGCAGCCATGTTACTACAGCTCACAGAAGTGGTCATTATCAGTGGTCAATATCACCAATCACATTGCTTAGACCTATCAATATGCAAGTCAAGACTGCCTCATATCATAAGTGCTGATGTCTATGCTGGGACCACCATCTCCCATTTCTGTAGAACTTCTGTCCCTTCTGTCCCTTGGAGTGATAAATGTTGAATCGATGGAGATGTTATTAAAAGTGTTTATTTTTATTGAGGCTGTTATTGTATCCCACTTACCCTAGCACATGTGGCCTAAACTAGAAGATAAGGTAATATACACAGGCTTACCAATGCTAACCTTGTCTCTTTTCTTTCAAATGAGAGCATCTGGACTTCTCTTAGGCTAGGCTACTTCTTTCTCAAGAGGCTTCTGGGCACTCATGTAAGTAGATTCACCCAAAGAACTGCCCCACCCATCTTCCAGACATATTCAGGCATGTCTGAACCTCTGACCTTTCCCCATTTATATCTCCATGTGGATATATTATCTTCAACATGAATATGCCCATATCCACCCCAACTTAATTCTTCCTCTAACCTTATTTCAGCAAATGGCCCCTTCATCTATGCAGTTAATCAAGCCAAAATCATAGAAGTCAACAGTAATTCTTCTGTTTCCCTTATCCCCTATATCCAATCCCCAGCAAGTCACATCAGCACTATTTCCAAACATTTATACCTCTGTGAGAGCCTCTTAATTAGTTCTTCTGCTTCTACTCTTGCCCCTGTGCTGTTTGTTACCCACACAGCAAAGTGATCTTTTAAAATGCGGTCATATCCTTCCCTGTATTGTAATGAGAATACCTGTATTATTTATCTGTGTAACAAATTACCCCAAAACTTAGTGTCTTGAAACGACAACACTTATTATTTCAGTTTCTGTATATAAGAAATCCAGAGACAGCTTAACTGGGTCCTCCATGTCAGGATCTCTTTCAAGCTGCATTCCAGGTATTGCATAGGGCTGCAAGTCATCTCAGTGCTCAACTGGGGTAGATCCCATTCAAAGCTCACTCATGTGGTAGTTAATAGGATTCAGCTCATTGTGGGCTGTTGGTCTGAGGGCCTCGTTATCCACTGGCTATTGGCCAAAAGCCAAGTCTAGTTCCTTGGATATAGATCACAAATCTCTCCATAGATCATCTCACAGAGCTGCTCAAAACATTGCAGCTTGCTTCACCAGAAGGGGTGAGCCAAAAAGAGCCAGAAAGAGAGACAGAAAAGGAATGATACAATGTGACAGTGTTCTCACTCAAATCTCACCTTGAATGTTAATAATCCCCACATGTCAAAGCACGGTCAGGTGGATACAACTGAATCACAGGGAGTGGTTTCCCTTATACTATTCTCAGGATAGTAAATAATAAGTCTCATGAAATCTGATGGATTTATAAATGGGAGTTTCCCTGCACAAGTTCTCTTCCATGCTGCCATGTAAGATATGCCTTTGCTTCTCCTTTGCTTTCTGCCATGATTGTTAGGCCATCCACAGCCAAGTGGAACTGTGTATCCATTAAACGTCTTTTCTTTATAAATAACCCAGTCTCAGGTATGTCTTTATTAGCAGCATGAGAACAGACTAATACAGTAAATTAGTACTGACAGAGTGGAGAGCTGCTGTAAAGATATACAAAAATGTGGAAATGATTTTGGAACTGGGTAACAGAGGTTGGAACAGTTTTGAGGGCTCAGAAGAAGACAAAAAAAAAGAGGAAAGTTTGAAACTTCCTAGAGATTTGTTGAATAGTTTTGACCAAAATACAGATAGTGATATGAACAATAAAGTTCAGGTTGAGGTGGTCTCAGATGGAGAAGAGGAACTTGTTGTGAACTGGAGCAAAGGTGACTCTTTTTATGCTTTAGCAAAGAGACTTGGCAAAATGCCCTGCCTTAGAGATGGTAGAACTTTGAACTTGAGAGAGATATTTAGGGTATCTGGCAAAAAAAATTTTCTAAGCAGTGAAGTGTTTAAGATGTGACTTGGGTGCTGTTAAAAGCATTCAGTTTTATTTATTCACAAATATATGGTTTGCAACAGGAACTTATGTTTAAAAGGAAACAGGGCATAAAAGTTTGGAAAATTTGCAAACTGATGATATAAAAGAAAAAGCCATTTTCTGAGAAGAAATTCAAGCCAGCTGCAGGAATTTGCATAAGTAACAAGGAGCCAAATGTTAATCACCAAAACAATGTGGAAAATGCATACAGGGCACGTCAGAGACCTTTATGGCAGCCCCTCCCTTCACAGGCCCAAAGGCCTAGGAGAGAAAAAATGGTTCCATGGGTCAGGCCCAGGGTCCCCCACTGTGTGCAGCCTAGGGACTTGGTGCCCTGTGTCCCAGCTGCTCCAGCCATGGCTAAAAGGGGACAAGGCTTCAGAAGGAGAAAGTCCCAAGCCTTGGCAGCTTCTACATGGTATTGAGACTGCAGATTCAGAGAAGCCAATAATTGAGGTTTGAGGACCTCTGCCTAGATTTCAGAGGATGTATGGAAACCACTGGATGTCCAGGGAGAAGCTTGCTGCAGGGGTGGGCCCTCATGAAGAATTTCTGCTAGGGCAGTATGGAAGGGAAATGTGGGGTTGGTCCTTTCCCCACATGAAGACACAGCTACAAGGTGCCATTTTGAAGCAAAGATTGAACCCTCACTTGAAACCAAATATGCTCACCTCTTGATCTTGGACTTCCTGGTCTCTAATACTAACTAACTTCTAGATGGAGAGATCATGGCAGACAGGAGGCAGGACTAGATTTAAGCTCCCACTCAGATGGACAGAACAGCATATGGAGGCTTGCAGCATGAACTTTGGCTGCAAAATGATTGCAGGAATACATTAGGAAAGTCAAGAGAAACCACAGGCTCTCTGAAGGAAGCAGATTGCTCCTGCAGGACCCAGGAGACACCCCAAATGCTGTGAGTGTCCAAACAATGGAAGTGGGAAAGGGATATCATCCACCCCCAAACACACACTCTCACTGGAGAACCCCAAGGTCTAGACTACAGGAGAAGATTCTGACCTTACCTGGAGGTGAGTCAGTTTAGAGAACCGAGTGAAATACAGGGGTATGGGAAACAGTGGAAAAATCCCTGTGGGCTTTTCTGGGTCCCCTAGCAAGCCATGTCTGCCTCACCTCACAGGAGTCTTTGAGGATGGCTACCAGAGGCACTGGGAAAAAGCCACAGGGAGAAGGAAACCTCCAACTGAACTTTGTAACAATTTGAACCAATTGAGAAGTCTTCCCCTGCCTTGCTAGAGAACTAAAATGTCAAAATACAAGAACCTCAAAGAACACCTGGGAAATTCATCACAAAAGATCATCACCTAGGCACATTGTCATCAGTTATCTAAAGTTAAGACAAAGGAAAGAATCTTAAGAACTGTGAGGCAAAATTGCCAAATAACTATAAAGAAAAAACCCTATAAGATTAACAGATTTCTCAGCAGAAACTCTACAAGCTAGAAAGGATTGGGGCCCTACCTTAAGCCTCCTCAGACAAAAAAATTATCAGCCAATAATTTTGTACCAAGTGAAACTAACCTTCATAAATGAAGGAAAGATGCAGTGTTTTTCAGAAAAACACTGAAAGGATGCACCACTACCAAGCCAGCACCACAAGAGCTGCTAAAATGACCTTTACATCTTGAAACAAATCCTGGAAACACATCAAAACAAAACCTCTTTAAGGCATACATCTCACAGGACCTATAAAACAAAAATACAATTAAAAAAAAAAAAACAAAGTATACAGGCAACAAATAGCATGATGAATGGAATGGTACCTCATATCTCAATACTAATGTTGAAATTAAATGGCCTAAAATCTCCACTTAAAAGATACGCAATTGCAAAATGGACGAGAATTTACCAACCAACTATTTGCTGCCTTTAAGAGACATGCCTCACACATAAGGAATCACATAAACTTAAGGTAAAGGGATGGAAAAAAGACATTCTATACAAAGGGAGACCAGAAGCAAGTAGCGGTAGCTATTCTTATATCAGGCAAAACAAACTTTAAAGCAACAGCCGTTTAAAAAGACAAAGAGTGTCATTATATAATGATAAAAGGCTTTGTCCAACAGGAAAATATCACAACCTTAAATATATATGCACCTAACATTGGAGCTCCCAAATTTATAAAACGATTTACTAATAGACCTAAGAAATGAAATAGCAACACATTAATAGTGGGGGACTTTAATACTCCACTGATGCCACTAGACAGGCCATCAAGACAGACAATCCCAAGGAAACAATGGATTTAAACTAAACCTTGGAACAAATGGACTTAACAGATATTTACAGAACATTCTACCCAACAACTCCAGAATATACCTTCTATTCAACAGTGCATGGAAATTTTGCCAAGGTAGACCATAAGATAGGCCACGAAATAAGCCTCATTAAATTCAAGAAAATTGAAATTATATCAAGTACTCTCTCAGATCACAGTGGAATAAACTGGAAATCAACTCCAAAAAGAACTTTCAAAACCATCCAAATACATAGAAATTAACCTGCTCCTGAATGAGCATCAGGTCAAAAAAGAAATCAAGATGAAAATTTAAAAATTATTTGAACTGAATGGCAATAGTGACACAATCTGTCAAAACCTCTGGGATACAGCAAAGGTGGTGCTAAGAGGAAAGTTCATAGTCCTAAATGCCTGCATCAAAAAGTCTGAAAGAGCACAGACAATTTAAGATTACACCTCAAGGAACTAGAGAAACCAAGAACAAACCAAACCCAAACCCAGCAGAGTAAAGGAAATAACCAAGATTAGAGCAGAACTAAATGAAATTGAAACAAACAAAAATACAAAAGATAAATGAAACAAAAGATGGCTCCTTGTAAAGATAAATAAAACTGATAGACCATTAGCAAGATTAGCCAAGAAGAGAGAAAATCCAAATAACCTCAGTCAGAAATGGAATGGGAGATATTGCAACTGACACCACAGAAATACAAAAGATCATTCAAGGCTACTAGAACACCTTTATGTTCATAAATTAGAAAACCAAAAGGAGATGGATAAATTCCTGAAAGATACAACCTTCCTAGCTTAAATCAGGAAAAATTAAATACTCTGAACAGGTCAATAACAAGCAGCAAGATTAAAATGGTAATAAAAAAAATTACCAACAAAAAAAGTCCAGGACCAGGTGGATTTACTGAAGAATTCTACCAGACATTCAAAGAAGAAATGATACCAATGCTATTGACACTGTGCCACAAGATAGAGAAAGAGGGAATTCTCCTTAAATCATTCTATGAAGCCAGTATCACTCTAATATTAAAACCAGGAAAGGATATAACAAAAAAAGATAACTACAGACCAATATCCCTGATGAACACAGATGCTAAAATCCTTAACAAAATACTAGCCAATGAAATCCAATAACATATCAAAAAGATAATCCACCATGATCAAGTGGGGATGCAGAGATGGTTTAACATGCGCAAGTTAGTGTGACACACCACATACACAAAATCAAAACCAAAAATCACATGATCATCTCAATAGATGCAGAAAAGCATTCAACAAAATTCCACATCCCCTTATGATTAAAACTCTCAGCAAAATTGGCATACAAGGGACATATCCCAATGTAATAAAAGCCATCTATGACAAAGCCACAGCCAATATAATAATGAATGGGGGGAAAGTTAAAAGCATTCCGTCTGAGAACTGAAACAAAACAGGGATGCTCATTGTCACCACTCCACTTCAAAATAGTGCTGCAAGTCCTAGCCAGAGCAATCAGACAAGAGAAAGGAATAAAAGGCATCCAAATCAGTGAAGAGGAAGTCAAACTGTTTACTGATTGATTGTTTACCTAGAAAACCCTAAAGACTCCTTCAGAAAGCTCCTAAAACTGATAAAATAATTCAGCAGTTCCTGGAATCAAAATCAGTGTACCCAAATCAATAGCTTTTCTATATACCAACAGTGACCAGAGAATCAAATCAAGAACTCAACCACTTTACAGTAGCTGCAATAAAAATAAAATACTTAGGAATATACCTAACCAAGGAGTTGAAAGACCTCTAAAAGAAAAACTACAAAACACTGCTGAAAAAAATCATAGATGACACAAGCAAATGGAAACACATTCCATGCTCATGGGTGGGTAGAATCAATATTGTGAAAATGACTATACTGCCAAAAGCATTCAAAAAATGCAATGCAATTCCCATCAAAATACCACCATCATTCTTCACAGAATTAGAAAAAAAAAATCTTAAAATTTATATGGAACCAAAAAACAGCCTGCATAGAAAGCAAGACTAAGCAAAATGAACAAATCTAGAGGCATCACACAACCTAATTTCAAACTATACTATTAGGCCATAGTCAGCAAAACAGCATGATACTGGCATAAAAATAGGCACATAGACCAATGAAACAGAATAGAAAACCCAGAAATAAACCCTAATACTTACGGCCAACTCATCTTCGACAATGCAAACAAAAGCAAAGTGGGGAAAGGACACTCTATTCAACAAATGGTGCTGGGAAATTGGCAAGTCACATGTAGGAGAATGAAACTGGATTCTCAACTCTCACCTTATACAAAAATTACCTCAAAATGGATTAAGGACTTAAATCTAAGACCTGAAACCATAAATTCTAGAAGATAACATTGGAAAAACCGTTCTAGACATTAACTTATGCAGGGATTTCATGACCAAGAACCCAAAAGCAAATGCAATAAAAACAAAGTGAAATAGATGGGACTTCATTAAACTAGAGAGCTTTTGCACGGCAAAAGGAACAGTCAGCAGAGTAAACAGCAACACACAGAGTGGGAGAAAATCTCCACAATCTATACAGCTGACAAAGGACTAATATCCAGAACCAACAATGAACTCAAACAAATTAGCAAGAAAAAAACACAAACAATACCATTAAAAAGTGGGCTAAGAACTTGAACAGACAATTCTCAAAAGAAGATATACAAATGTCCATCAAGCATATGAAAAAACTGTTCAGTATCACTAATGATCAGGGAAATACAAATCAAAACCACAATGAGATACTATATTACTCCTGTAAGAATGGCCATAATCAAAAAAGCAAAAACTAATAGATGTTGGCATGGATGCAGTGAACAGGGAACATTTCTACACTGCTGGTAGGAATATAAACTAGTACAACCACTCTGGAAAACAGTGTGGAGATTCCTTAAGCAGAACTACCATTTGATCCAGCAATCCCACTACTCTGGGTTTCTACCCAGAGGAAAATAAGTCATTATATGAAAAAGATACTTGCACACACATGTTTATAGCAGCACAATTTGTACTTGCAAAAATGTGGAACCAACCCAAATGCCCACCAATCAATAAGTGGATAAAGAAACTGTGGCGCGTGTACGTGTGTGTGTGTGTGTGTGTGTGTGTGTGTGTGTGTAGATAGATAGAATAAAACTGGCCATAAAAAGGAATAAATTAATGGCATTTACAGTGACCTGGATGAGATTGGAGACTATTATTCTAAGTGAAGTAACTCAGGAATAGAAAACCTAACATCATATGTTCTCACTCACATGTGAGAGCTAAGAAATGAGTATGTCAAGTTATAAGAAAAACACAATGAACTTTAGGGACTCAGGGGGAAAGGGTGGGAAGTGGATGGGGGATAAAAGACCACAAATTAAGTGCAGTGTATACTGCTCAAGTATTGGGTGCACCAAAATCTCACAAATCACCACTACAGAATTTACTCATGTAACGAAACACCAACTGTTCCCCCAATAACTTATGGAAATAAAAAAAAAACATTTAAAAAATAGAAATGTGGGATTGGAACCTCCACACAGAGTTTCTACTGGGACACTGCCTAGTGGAGCTATGAGAAGGGGACCACTGTCCTCCAGGATCCAGAATGGTAGAGCCACCGACAGCTTGCACCATGCACGGGGAAAAGCCAGACACTCAACGCCAGCCCATGCAAGCAGCCAGGAGGGGACTGTACCCTACAAAGCCACAGGGGGCAGACCTGCCCAAGGTTATGGGAGCCCCCCTCTTGCATCAGCATGACCTGAATATGAGACATGAAGTCAAAGGAGATCATTTCCGAGCTTTAGATTGGGTTTCTCCACTGGAATTCAGACTTGCATAGGGCCTATATCCCCTTCACTTTGGCCAATTTCTCCAATTTGGAACTAGCGTATTTACCCAATGCCTATGTCCCTATTGTATCTAGGAAGTAACTAACTTGCTTTTGATTTTTTCAGGCTCATAGGAAAAAGGCACTTGCCTTGTCTCAGATGAGACTTTGGACTATGGACTTTTGAGTTAATGCTGAAATGAGTTAAGACTTTGAGAGACTGTTGGGAAGACATGATTAGTTTTAAAATGTGAGGACATGAGAGTTGGTAGGGGGAGGGGTGGAGGAGGCAGCAGAATGATATGGTTTGGCTTTGCGTCCTTACCCAAATATCACCTTGAATTGTAATAATCCCCATATGTCAATGGCAGGGCCAGGTGGAGATAATTGAAACATGGGGGCAGTTTCCCTCATACTGTTCTCATAATAGTGAATAAGTCTCACACATCTGATGGTTTTATAAATAGGAGTTCCCTTGCACAAGCTCTCTTTCCTGCCACCATGTAAGATGTGCCTTTGTTTCTCCTCTGCCCTCCACCATGATTGTAGATAATATATTCACATGGAGATATAAATAGGAAAAGGTCAGAGGTTGAGTGTCTGAGGCCTCCCTAGCCATACAGAACTGTGAATCCATTAAACCGCTTTCCTTTATAAATTATTCAGTCTTGGGTATATCTTTATTAGCAGGTTGAGAACAGACTAATACAGGGAGCGAGCAAAAAGTCATAGTTTTTTACAACCTAATTCCAGAAGTGATATTGCATCCCTTTTGCCATATGCTGTTTGTTAAAAGAGAGTCACCGCGTCTGGCCCAAAGACAAGGGAGGAGATTACACAAAGGCATGAATTCCAGGAGGTGGAATCACCAGGGGCCACCTGCACACCACATCTGTTCTTGAACTTCGTCTCCAACTCCTCTCACCTTTGTACTTCAGGTGCCTGACACCTTGGCTGCCTTCCTGTCCTTTGAATACACTAAGCTTGACTCTACCTTAGGGCCTTTGCTCTAACTATTCCTCCACCTAAAACTCATTTTTTCCCAGCTCTTCATGTGGCTTACTCCCTTTCAGGAATTCATGTGTTTGCTCAGACATCACTGACTTCTGAACACATGAACCACAGTATGATCTTCATCCATCCCTCTCTAGCCCATACCTGTTTTATTTTGGATTTGAAACCAAGTAACCAAAATAGTCACTCCTCCTTTCTGATTCTTCCTGAAGGAACAAAAAACAAATCAAAACAAACAACAAGAACACTTAGAGCTGGTCAAGTTAATGGGAAGATAGTAGAATGAGTTCCCCAAACGTGTGCTGCATTAAATAAATTAAGAGCAGCCAGTACCCTCCACTTCCACTTTTAAATGGGCATGAAACTCTTCTTGAACTCCAATGCTGCCATGGGCCCTGATTGGATTCTGTGCAGCTCCACAGCAAGAAATAAGAAAGTTGCAAATACATTTCAGGATGCTTTTCTCAAGTTAAATATTTGCACAAAATAAATTTAATTTGCATTAACCTTTAATTTTCCATTCATCCCCAAAGTACAATCGATGTTTGCATATGTTTATATATAACATAGAAAAAATACTGATCCCTAGAAGAGAGGTATTGGCCTAGGAGCTGCAAACAGGAGTAATTTCAATTAAAACTCTCAGGTATAATAATGCATAATAATTTTAAATTATACCTCTTAGAAAGAGGCACTCTTAAATCTTAAAGCAGTGAGGAATAAAGAAAGTTTGGTTAGCTGTGAGAGGAAGTACTTTATTTCATGGCAAGACGGAGCATGCAGAGAAGTCAGAATGGTTTCATAAGATTTGCATGGTGACTCCTCAAAAACTGAAAAAGATATTTGGCCGTAATCTATGTACTTCTCCAAACAGTGACACTGTGATTATAGCGTATGCCCAACATTGATAAGGATGTTTTTATTAGCTAGGGAGTTGATTTCAGGAAGGTTCAGGTTTTATTTGCAGAATTTAAGACAAGATTTAAACAAGTCAGTAAGTATTTGTTTAGGTTGCCCTCTTTGAATGTTGGTTATGAAATGTAAACATGCTGTGTGCCTTGGTGGTGCTTGATCTGGGGACCTGACCATTGCCATTGAAGTCCTAAGCCACATAAGGTATGCTAATCCCTGGAAAACAGCCATAGGATACCCTAGAACTTGCAAAACACTGAAAAAGCAGATTTGGCATTGTTGTGATTCAGGACCAACTACTCACAGAACTTTATAAAAGCAAACATGCTTTTTTTTTCCATTATGATTTTGTCATAAAATTGGTGAATGAGTTCTGGGGGATATTTTAGCCAAATCTAAAGACCAAAAACAAACAACAAAAAAAGTATATGTTTTACTATTTCCTAAAGAAAAATTTCCCTTGAGAATCAAACATTCTTTAGATTAGAAACAAAAACTAAGGGAGAAAAGTGGAAAGTGCATATACTGAAGAAAGGCAAAATGTCAACTAGGATTTCCATGTTTGTTTACAAATTTAACTTAATTATAATAATGATACACATGAAACTTTTTAATTCGATAAACTGATGAAATGGCAAATAAAAATTTAAAATTAAAACAGTAAAAATAACTACAAAATTTCTGAAATTATAATGGTGGTCAAGGGACATTACCTTTCCTAGGGGTTAAATCCGTTATAAAGCTACAGTTTTTATAAACAGTATTAAAATGCCCCACATCACTAATCAGAGAAATGCAAATAAAAACCACAGTGAGATACTGTCTCACACCAGTCAGAATGACTATTAATAAAAAGTCAAAAAACAAGTGCTGGTGAAGTTGTGGAGAAAAAGGAATGCTTATACACTATTAGTGGGAGTATAAATTAGTCCAACCATTGTTGAAAACAGTATGATGATTCCTCAAAGAGCTAAAAACAGAACTACCATTTGACCCAGCAATGCCATTACTATGTATATACTGGAAGGAATATAAACCATTCTATTATAAAGATACATGCACTTGTACATTCACTGCGCACTATTCACCATAGCAAAGACACAGAACCAATCTAGGCACCTATCAACAGTAAATTGGATAAAGAAAGTAAATGTATATGCATCATGGAATATTCCATGGAATACTACACAGCCATGAAAAAAAAAAAAACAAAATCATGTCCTTTGCAGCAACATGAATGCAGCTGGAGGTCATTATCCTAAGTGAATTAATGCAGGAACAGAGAACCAAATACCACATGTCCTCACTTATAAGTGGGAGTTAAACATTGGGTAGTCATGGACATAAAGATGGCAACAATAGACACTGGGGAGTACTGGATGAGGGAGGGTCAAAGGGGGAAAAGGGTTGAAAAACTAATTATTGGGTATTATGCTCAGTACCTGGGAGACAGGATCAACCATATCCCAAACCTCAGCGTCATGCAATATACCCAGGTAACAAACTAGCATATATACTCCCTGAGTCTGAAATAAAAGTTCAAATTATTTTTTCAAATTTTAGCACACATACTTTTCACCCAGATATTCCACCTCTGGAAACTAATCTTACAGAAACACTGCAAAATTACATGTATATAAAGATATTCACTGTAGCAGAAGTTTAGAAATTGCCATCAGTAGCACATTTTGCTAAATAAGTAACAGATTATTTAAACACGACAGATACTGCTGCCTGTCTTCTATTTCGCCAACAGACTGATTTTGCTAATCCTCTCCCCAGCCCCAGGAGATTAATCTTGAAGCATTTTCACCAAAGACAGTCATTTCATATTCCTTATTGGAATGCAATAAAATATCCCAAACCACAGCCTGTGGGTGAACTGAGTAGCTAGGGGATAGGAAAAAATAGGAGATTTACTTTTCACTAAATATCCCCTTTTAATTCTTTAAATTTTGTTACATGGGCATATATGTGTGAAAAAATAAATTAAAGTTATAAAAAGCGTTGTTGCCCATTTTTATTACCAAATTTTATCGGTTTTGAAAGCAGCAGTAGAAATAAAACTTAAGCCTACAACATATTATCTCTAGTATGAGTTCCGGCAAGTCCCAACATTTGTGGATACAGCATTTGCTGTTAATATCCTCTCTTGCCCAGTGATTATACAGAATGGTGTACGAGCTGGTGACTATAAAATAAAGCAGACAAGTTCCAATTCTGTCTCTTACTCCATTTGTGCTGATGTAACCAAATATCTAAGACTGGATAATTTTTATAAAGAGCAGAAATTTTTTACTCACAGTTCTGAAGACTGGTCGTTCCAAGATCTAGGTGCCAGCAGGTTCAATTGCTTGGTGAGGGCTAAGTCTCTGCTTTCAAGATGGTAGCTTGTGTGTAGTAGATGCACCTGACAGCAATAACTTAGCATACCGTGAGAATGACCCTGTATGCTAGACTCCCCTGACTAATAATGGGACTTACAAAATGAGGGTTGCCACATGGAGGTTGCTGGGGAGGCAAGGGTGCTAACTGAAGGTGCTGTATAAACTGCATGCTTTTTGCAAGTGGTCGTGGTTCTTCCGTCCAACCTGCCACCACTGAACCATTCCTGTATGTAGTTACCCTCGCCTCCTGCCACAGTAAGACTCTATGTCTTGTTTGCTGGCCCTGAGTCTCTTCTTCAGCCTCTTGAACCTGATGTCATCGCTACTGAAGTTCGAAGGGGTCCAACACAACACCTAGATGCTGCATCCTTTGGAGGAGAGGAACACTATGTCCTCACTTGGCAAAAAAAAAAGCGAACCCACGCCTGCAAGCCCTTTTTATAAGCTCCCTAATTGATTCACGAGGGAGGAGCTCTCATGACCTATCACCTCCCAGAGGCCCTACCTTCCAATACCATCACCTGGGTGATCAGGTTGCAACATGAATTTCGGAGGAAACATCATTTTCAAACCATAGAAGTCTCTGCAACCCTTTACCAGTTATATGACTTTAGGCAGGTAATATAATTATCCAAATCTCAGTTCACTTATTATAGAACCACATAATTTAGATAGAACCCTTAGCCCAGTGCTGGGTTTTTATGGGTGCTCTAGTGGACACTGGCCGTTGTAGTCTACTTATCTAATTAAAGTGGATTCAGATGAATTTTCAGTTCAATATTTAGAAACTTTTTCAGCACTTCCTAAAATAATGAGAAACACAGCATAAGGGGGTCATAAAACTAAGACTGGGATAACTCCTGTTGAATTAGCAAAAGAAGAGTATTCTGGGCTGTGTTTCTTACCCTTTAACTTTGCCTCAAACATTGGAATCACCTGGAGAATTTTTTAAATTACTGATGCCTGGGCTACCCCTTCAAAGATTCTGATTTAATTGGCTTGGGCTGCAGTCTGGATGTCAGAAATTTTTAGGTTTCTCAGGTGATTCTAATGTGCAGCCAAGGTTGAGGAACACGGGCAGATTCTTGATTAAACCATCTGTTCTTAATTAAGTCTTAGCTATTCTTATGCTGGTAGAGGTTTTGAGGGCTTATCCATTTCCCCCATAGTTTAGAATTTTCATCAGGGCTTTGTCTTTTTTTTCGTTTTTTAACCTCTGCCTTCTATCTTTCTTTTAGCCTAAGTGCCTTGGAGAATCTCATTCTCACTACTGATTGACTGTTCAATGGTAAATTGTGACAGCAGCTGAAAGCCTCCCTCCACGAGGCTCTTCTTTCTCAGGTGGCCAGACTGCTTAAGGAGAATCCCAGTAGGTGTAGCACACCATTGCACTGCTGTTACTGCTTCTGCAGGCAAATATTTCAGAAACTGGTTTGATTCCTGGCCATAGCAGTCATTTTTCCATTGTCTATCTTTCCTTCCCATTTGCTTTAGACTTTTAATGGGTGAAATAATTTTGCACATAAAACCATGTCCAGAAGTAACCAACTTATTTATTATTGTTATTTTACTTCCAGACATTTAGGGAAGGGATGTGCTACCACTGAAAAGAGTGGGATTTGTGGTCAGGAAATGAATTCAAGTCCCAATCTGCCATTTACTGCTGAGCAGTCACTTCACATTATTGCTAGGCCTCACTTTTCTAATTTATAGTAGGATAATACTAGTGTAGGGTTGTTAAGATAAAAGGATCATATGTATAAAAAGCACTTTATAAAATATAAAACATATTAACTACAGCTAGTGCTCGACTTACGACCACGGTTTGGACCGCGGACCAGTCGTAACACGATTTGGTCGTAAGTTGAGTAGGCTATATGTACAGTTGAAATGGTGCACGCGGAGATGGTAGTGCTGCTGGAAGCTGGTCTGCACTGTCGTACACCCAGCTGGGCAACGTTTGCACTGCCAGATGCGGAGCAGTTGTGGCTAGCGATTGTGGTCATAAAGTCGAATGGTCGTAAGTTGCATAGGTGGTAAGCCGATCAATACTGGTATTATGATTGTGAAAGGAATAAGTGAAATCTTATACAACTGATAAAATTGTGTATAACAATTACTGAGTATCACTCATTTAGAATAGACATAATTCTCCATTTGTCTGTCCTTTCTCATTTGCCTTATCTATCAGATCCCACATCCCTGTCTAAATTTTAACTCACTAACCTTTATTTTCAGGTCTACTGATATTTGTCATACAAACTCAAAACAGAAGTGTCATTATGAACATAGAATATTCTTTTTTCCAAAGGACCTCTTTAGAAGGAAGCCAATAGGTACTGTTCATTCATTCATTAGGCAAATGGGTATTGAGAACCTGCCAGGTGGCAGGCTCTGTGCAAGGATCTGTGGGTTGAAGAAATGATCAAGATGGGACCCTGGTAGAGCTTAAGGCTAGCAGGCAAATGTAAATGTGATCAGTGTTGCAACTGGAAAAGATTATTTGCAGGGACCTCACATAGTCAAGGGTTAGAAAAAATCACCTTGAGCCAAGTGAAGCTTAGCAGATTTGCCAGCCCAAACAGAGCTAGACAGGGTTGGTGCCCAGGCATGGAGAAAAGGAAGGTCTGAGCGACAGGACAGTTTGTTAGGGTAACTGAAAGAAGTTGAGTGTACCTGGAGTGCAAGAGAGAGGGAGTGTTGAAAGAAGAGGCTAGAAAGGTCAACATTAACCATAAGCCTTGGAAGCCCTATCAAGGGATTTGGATTTTATCCTAAGGGCATTGGGAAATCATTAAAAGATTTGAAACAGGAGAGTATGTAATCAGATTTCTAGAGGTTTTGTTTGTTCTGTTTCCTTTGTCTGGTTGCAATGTGAAGTATGCATTTGGGAAAGGAATAAGGCAAGGAGACCAGATGTAATACTCCTGAGGTCAGATGGTTGTGATCAGGCTTCGTATTATGGGAAAGACATGGAAGGGAGCAATTTTTGTAAAACACAGATCTGATCGTGTCACTCCCAGAATCAAAACTCTTCAAACCTTTCCCATTATACTTAGGATAAAATTTCAGAATTCTTAACATGGCTTAAAGAGCTCTTTGTGTCCTGGCCCCTGTTCCTCTTACACACTTACCCTTTCTGTTTCTTATAGGTACCAAGCTCTTGGAACATGAGGAGGATCACTCATAACCTACCTAAAAACCTTGTATGAGACAAAACCATTTGGTTCGTTCTTTATTTCAAAAGCAATGAATAAATGAAGTGTGTGGTTTAAGACGTATTTAGGAAGTCAATAGAATTTGGAGGGGAGATGAACAAGGAGATGTTAAGGCTGAAACAAAGGTTTCTGGCTTGAATAACTGCGTGGTTTGGGGAACAGTTTAGAAAAGAGAAAAAAATGGTTCAATATGGCTTATGTTGAGTTTGACATGCTGCAAAGTACGAAGAGGAGTTGTTAAATGGGCAATTGGATACAAGTGCTTAATATGTGCCAGATTCTGTTAGGTCCTTTCACATATATTATCTCACTTAATTAACTAAAGACAAATGTAGATGGAAACAATTAACTATATGACCTAACTTTTTAAAGTAACTTCTACACTAATTATGTTAATGCAGACTATGAACATCCCCATACCTATTTATCTGGGAAAATGAGCAATTTATCATGGAGGAATTTAAAACCCGTCTAATGATTTGAAACATTTCATTTCTAAAGTATCACTATGGCACAATTATGGGAAGACTTAAATGAAAACAACTACAAATGGTTGGGTGAATAATTTCATTCTCATGGAGCAATTGTAGCCTGTCCTCTTCTTTTGCATGTGTAATCATGGGGCCCAACTCCTTTTAAATCAGTCCAGTTGATGTAAAGAAGAAAATATCCTACCAGTCATACATCCAACAAGACTCATTACTCCATGTTACTTTCTAAAGCAACTTATTCAAGGGTTCCCGCTTCCTGCTTTTGGCAAAGTATTAAAAGCCAAGTCTGTGAGGTATTTCTACTTCTTAGTTTATATATTTTATACACTTTTGTTTCTTTATTCAACTTTTATGTATTCGGGACACGGTTCCATTGCATCTTTCAAACCTTCAGATTCTAAGCCCATCAGCAATAGAACTAAACTTTTGGCTCCATCATATTTTAGAACAGTGATTCTCAAAGTATAGTCCATAGCCAAGCACATTGGAATCAATGGGGCTGCTTTTTAAAAACATATACTTGGGTCCTTACCCCCAGATCTACAAAGTCAGCATTTCTCAAAATAGGGAAAGCTCAAGAATCTGCATTTTTACATAGCTGCCCAGGTGACATTTATACATACTAAAGTTTGAAATTTGGGATAATTAAAAACCATGTAAGGTAGCTTATTCTCATTACACACCTTGCCATCAGTAATGGTGATGGACTACCTTCTCATAGAAGTGATATACCAGAACAATAAACACATTAAATGAAGATTTGAATCCAAGTAAAAACAAGAGGCTGCTTGAACACTCTGAATCAGACTCCATGAAAGAAGTGTTAAAAAGCTTTTATTTACCAACTGGTGCCCCTACAGTAATTGCTGGTAAACTGAGTTACAAGTGTCTTACATGGAACTACTAAATACCAGATTAATATTCACTGATTATAAAAAAAAATAAGCCAATTGAATATAAACATAGCCATGGGGGGATGCTTTACAATTAAGGATGTTTTATTGAGAATAGGGAAGATAGGCATTACAAAATGATTCCTAGGTTATGAGGTTTTAATGTTTAGATTTTGTTGCTGATTTTGTTTGTTTGCCTTTCATTCAGTAAGTGCCTTTCAATGATGTTTCCTAAAAGGTATGGCAGAATTGATTCACTGACTTAAACTCAATTTAATCAATGTCTTTATTGCTACTCATTGAAAACTTGTATATATAATATATATAATTTTTAGTACTTAATCCCAGATAGGGATATCACAGTTTGGTTAAAACTCTTGTTTTCCAAGACAAATAAATACTGTTATTTGAAAGATGTGAGGCAAATGGAAGTATATGAGACCAGATCTCTGCTTAAATGTATAGTCTGTATTTTTTTAATTTGTAAAATAGAAGGAAAAATCATTTCTGTCAAGATTTTTATTCACAAAGCTGCAGTCTTTTTTATTCAGATACTAAAAGGTTAATTTTAAGTACTTTTCTTTTGCAAAATGAGTAGAAAATTCTATTATCCATCAATTAAACATAGGTAAGAAGTAACAGACAGTGAACAGAAGAGAGATACAATATTATGCATGCAAGGAAAATTAAAACTTGGGATGCTGAGGGAGGGTGTGCTTTGATGTACAAAAGAACCATTGTTAATGTGGGACAAAACCTCCCCAGTATGGAACAGAGATAAAAAGGAGGGAGTTTCTAGCAGATCAAGGTCAACAGAGATATGTGAATAACATAAATGCTATTAATCTAGTACCGAATGAATCACAGGAGTTCAGCAGGGTATGGTTATGTGGCAGAGTTCATGGCAGGAGTGTTTTATGTCACTTTGTATTAGATAATGAGCATATTCATCAAGATTCCCAAATACCATCCAAACTGGCATAGAAGAAGCTTTAAGGAGCTTGAGAAATCAAATCAAAGCACTAGATCTGAGGCTTGGAAAGGTAATGGCGATGTTCAAACAGTGCAGCAAGTTTAGATACTTGCAGGCATCCATACAATCTCACTCTGCAGGAAATGGCGTGAGAAAGGATTTCTTAGTTGCATGACTAGCAGCTTGTTATGTATAATGTCATCTCACTCATTATGTCCTAGTTTAATAGTTGGAAAAGATGCAGACAGTATTACCTTAAAAGACTGTATGCTGGAAAACATGAAATTCTTTTCCTCTTATGACTCATTTAAAATACAAAATGAGCTGCTTCTCCTTTCTTCAGATAAACTATAAAATTGCTAATTAAGTATCATCTTCTTTTCTCAGATTCTGCCCAAATGTTTCAGACTCCTTTGGTCTAAATCTTATTTAAGGGTACAAGACTTAAATCATATTTAAGTCTTATAAGTCATTATATATACACATGTATATATATGACTAATATATATTAGAAATATGTACTGTTTTCTATATATAAAAATGCTACTATGTATACGTATATACACACATACACATACACACATACATATATCATTCTAGTCACATGTCTTTCAAAAGCACAATTACAAGGAGTTGAAAAAAGAACCGAGAAGAAAACAGAGGACTAGTAATTGGTAATCTAACAGAAAATGGAAGAAAACAAAGAAAGAGAAGATAGAAAGTAAAAGTAAGAATTTGAGGATGCATTTTTTTAAAGTAGACTACAAAGTAATACTATTTTCAATAGTAGATTACATGTCCATCTGTCCAATGAGGCATAGAAACTTATAGAAATATATCAAGAGCAAGCATCCTAGATTGGTCCATGAATGGCGTCTTAATTTGAATGTCTCTGGCAACACATAATGAGTTCCTATGATTTCAACCTCAATCATTTATTAAATATTAAGTGCCTTGAATGTACTAGGCATTGAGGATCCTCTAGTGAATAAAGCAGACACAATTCCTGCCCTCATAAACCTTATTGTTTTAAGATTGATGGTGGTGGTTATAGTAGGTTGAAAAATGTAACTCAAAAAGTCATATCACTTAGAACCTCAGAATGTGACTTTGCTTGGGAATACTGGTCTTTGTCAATATAACCAGCTAAGGATTTTGATTAATTCATCCTGGATTTAGGGCGCTAAATCCAATATAAGAGAAGCAGACACAGAGACACACGCAGAGAATAAGTCAATTAGAAGATGGAAGCAGAGACTGGCGTGATGCCTCTATAATCCAAGGAAGGCCAAGGGATGCCAGCAGCCACCAGAGGCTAACAGAAGGGCCTGCAATAGTTTTTCCTTAGACGCCCCAGAAGGAAACAACATTTTCAACATCTTGATTTCCCTTCTGGCCTTTAGAACTGTGAGAGAATACATTCCTGTTGTTATAAGGCACCAAGTTCAAGGTAGTTTGTTATGGCAGCCCTAGGAAATAATACAGTGGTGAACAGAGTTAATCCAAAAATGACTGCCCACCCTGAAGTCTTCCTTACCACAGTGCCACTGAGCATGGGCATGGCCTGACAAAAACAAAGATGCAGATGTGGCACACAGTCTTTAAGAGTCCTCAATAAATGAACAAAGAATGAGGAATGGGTTCACTAATAGATGCACAGACTCTTAGTGTTGGAAGGGACTTTGAGACTAGAGTCATCCTGTTCATTTGATGGCAGAAGATAACTGAAATGAGTTGTCTCTTGGCTTCCTCTCCCCCTTTGCCTCAGGAGAGATGCAGATGGTCTGTCTTATCTCCAGCAGGAAATCTCCATCTGGTTGGCACCCTAAGTGATTCAGCTGGATTCCCAGGAAATTTCTCATGAGTAAGATGGTAACCACAAAATTCATTTATTCCACAGTTATTCTAGAGCGTTTACTCTGTAAGTCACAATGGGAGAAGCAAGAAATACAAACTCCTGTTTGTTAGAAACACATACACAATCCCAAATATAACACTTTCTACATTTAAATTATAGGTAAAGTCAGAACAAGTATATTTTTGGTTCCTTGGGTTAAAACTAAAGGTTGGAAAAAAGGCAGACAAGAAAGGAAACTTGCCTTTGTCTTTTCTGGCTTCTATAATAGAATATCTTAGACAGGGTGACCTACAAACAGCGCAAAATTATTTCTCACAGTTCTGGAGGGACGGAAGTCTAAGAACAAGGTGCTAACAGGTGTGGAGGCTAGGGAGGTCTCACTTCCTCGCCAGACACCAAATCTGTCTGGTGATGGCAGACAGAAGTCTTCACATGTGTCTTCACATAGTGGAAGGGTAAGTGGGACCTGTCTGGGTCTCTTTTGTAAGGGAATTAATTTTGTAAGGGATTAGTTATGATCTCTTATTAGTTATGAGTGCTCCACTCTCATGACCTAATCACCTCCCAAAGGCCTCGCCTCCTAATGCCATCACTTTGGGAGTTAGGATTTCAACATAGGAATTTGGGCAGGAGGCAGGGGGAGAACATAATCATTCAGTCTATTGCAAAATTATAAAGCATCTCGAACCGTGGTACTTAAGGGCAGGACTTTGCTTTCTGACTTATAGCAGAGCAATTACTCTACTAGTCCTAGAAAAACTAGAAAAGTAGAACATGGAGATCGGATCCAAGATGGTCATTTAGGAACAGCTCAGGATTGCAGCTCCCAGCAAAAGCGCAAAAGGTAAGTGGATGCTGCATTTCCAGATGGACTTTTATTGCCCACAGACCAGGAGTTTCCCAGGCAGAGGAGCCCCACGGGTCGCCAGCCTGACTGTTTTGGCTGGCGTGGCCATTTCGGTCCCTGTGGCTGTTTTGGCCCAAGTGGCTGCTTTTCAGCACCCCGGCATGGCAGTTCTCCATACAAAATACACTGGTCCAGGTGCCTTTTAGCTGGAGATTGGAGCCCCAGGAAGGTGCAGTTGCCCATACATCTGACTTAAAAGGGGTTTGAAACAGGGAGCCAGGCCAGGAGATTCCCGGGCAAAAAAAAAAAAAGCCCCATAAATCTCAGCACCACTGTTTAAACTGGTGCTGTGACTCGCCGCAGGGGAAATCAAACAGATCCCAGCGCCTCTTCAAAAGGTGACTGGAACACCTGGGAGAGTCGACTGTTCAACTAAAAACAAAAGGCTCTGAGGCAGGGAGCCAAGTGATCAGGCTGGGCTGGTCCCACCCCGACAAAAGAACAGCAATCAAAAACTGTTTGGATTGAGAGTTTCACAGCAAGCACAGCTGAACCTGGGACAGTCTAGCTCTGTGGGGGAAGGGCGTCCACCATTGCCAAGGCACTCCACCACTACGGAGGTAGTGAACCATTGCTGGGGAAGCCTGCTGTTGCCGAAGCAACCCGCCATTGCCAAGGCAACCTGCCATTACAGTGAGGGTCCACCATGGGCCACCAATGCTGAGACAGTTCTAACTACACCCATATAAACAGGACTGCAGGGAAGTTCACACGACAGCTGGGCAGAGCCACAGCAGCTCAGCAAAGCCTCTGCAGGCAGACAGTGACTAGGCTGCCACCTTGCAGCGCAGGGCAGCCCTGAAGAAAAGGCAGAAGCACAACGGAAACTCATAAAAAAAACCCCTAACTCCCTGGGACAGAGCATCTGGGGAAAAAAAAAGGTGTTTATGAGTTTTGCTGCAGCAGACCTAAACGTGCCTGCCCAGCAGCCCTGAATGAAAAATGGAGCTCACAACTCAGCACTTGAGCCATGTAAAGGTCAGATTGTCTCCTCAAGCAGCTTCCTGACCCCTGTATATCCCAAGAGTC
Organism: Cebus imitator; assembly: GCF_001604975.1. Taxonomy (NCBI): domain Eukaryota; kingdom Metazoa; phylum Chordata; class Mammalia; order Primates; family Cebidae; genus Cebus; species Cebus imitator. The sequence goes on along the minus strand of NW_016107980.1, from coordinate 405,380 downwards.
CCCTCATAAAGGGGAGATCAGACTGACATTTAACGGGTATCTTCTGGGACAAAGATAGCAGAAAAAGAAACTGGTAGCAACCGTTACTGTTCTGCAGCAGTTGCAGATGATCCCCATGCAAGCAGGGCCTGAAGTGGACCTCAGCAGCACTACAGCAGAGGGGCCAGACTGTTAGAAGGAAAGCTAAGAAACAGAAATAACTTCATTATCAACAGATTGGACATCCACTCAGAGACCCAATCTGAAAGTCAGCAACTACAAAGACGACAGGTGGATAAATCCACAAAGATGGGAAGAAACCAGCACAAAAAGGATGAAAACACCCAAAACCAGAACACCTCTCCTCCTAAAAGGGATCACAACTCCTCACCAGCAAGGGAACAAGGCTGGATGGAGAAGGAGTGTGATGAAATGACAGAATCAGACTTCAGAAGGTGGGTAATAAGGAACTTCCGTGAGCTAAAAGAACATGTTCTAACCCAATGCAAAGAAACTAAGAACGTTGAAAAAAGATTTGACGAAATGCTAACAAGAATGGACAAATTAGAGAGGAATATAAGTGAATTGATGGAGCTGAAAAACACAACACGAGAACTTCGCAAAGCATGCACAAGTTTCAACAGACGAATTGACCAAGCAGAAGAAAGGATATCAGAGGTCAAAGATCAACTCAATGAAATAAAACAAGAAGGCAAGATTAGAGAAAAAAGGTAAAAAGGAATGAACAAAGTCTCCAAGAAATGTGGGACTACGTGAAAAGACCTAATCTACGCTTGATAGGTGTACCTGAATGTGACGAAGAGAATGAATGCAAGCTGGAAAATACTCTTCAGGATATTATCCAGGAAAACTTCCCCAACCTAGCAAGGCAGGCCAATATTCAAGTCCAGGAAATACAGAGAACACCACAAAGCTATTCCTCAAGAAGAGCAACCCCAAGGCACATAATTGTCAGATTCACCAGTGTTGAAATCAAGGAGAAAATGCTAAGGGAAGCCAGAAAGAAAGGTTGGGTTACCCACAAAGGGAAGCCCATCAGACTCACAGCAGATCTCTCAGCAGAAACCCTACAAGCCAGAAGAGAGTGGGGGCCAATATTCAACATGCTTAAAGAAAATAACTTTCAACCCAGAATCTCCTATCCAGCCAAACTAAGCTTCAGAAGTGAAGGAAAAATAAATCCTTTGCGAACAAGCAAGTACTCAGAGATTTCATCACCACCAGGCCTGCTTTACAGGAGCTCCTGAAAGAGGCTCTACACACAGAAAGGAACAAACAGTACCAGCCACTCCAAAAATAAAGCAAATGGTAAACAGCATCAACACAATGAAAAATCTATATCAACTAATGGGCAAAACAGCCAGCTAGCATCAAAATGGCAGTATCAAATTCACACATAACAATATTATCCCTAAATGTAAATGGACTAAATGCCCCAATCAAAAGACACAGACTGGCAAATTGGATACAAAGCCAAAACCCATTGGTGTGCTGTATCCAGGAAACCCATCTCACATGCAAGGATACACAAAGTCTCAAAGTAAAGGGATGGAGGAAGATTTACCAAGCAAATGGAGAGCAAAAAAAAAGCAGGAGTTGCAATTTTCGTCTCTGATAAAATAGACTTTAAAGCAACAAAGATCAAAAGAGACAAAGAAGGACACTACATAATGGTAAAAGGATAAATGCAACAAGAAGAGATAACGATCCTAAATATATACACACCCAATACAGGAGCACCCAGATACAAAAGGCAAGTTCTTAACGACTTACAAAGAGACTTAGACTCCCACACAATTATAGTGGGAGACTTTAACACCCCATTGTCAATATTAGACAGATCAAC
>NW_016107980.1:400506-402524 GCF_001604975.1 Cebus imitator | reverse complement strand
GAAGACAAGAAATAGCTAAGATCAGAGCAGAACTGAAGGAGATAGAGACACAAAAAACCCTTCAAAAAATCAATAAATCCAGGAGCTGGTTTTTTGAAAAGATCAACAAAATAGACCACTAGCCAGATTAATAAAAAAGAAAAGAGAGAATAACCAAATTGATGAAATAAAAAATGATAAAGGGGATATCACCACAGATTCCACAGAAATTCAAACAAACATCAGAGATTATTAAAAACAACTCTATGCACATAAACTAGTAAACCTGGAAGAAATGGATAAATTCCTGGACACTTGCCTCCTCCCAAGCCTAAACCAGGACGAAGTTGAAACCCTGAATAGACCAGTAACAAGGTCTGAAGTTGAGGCAGCAATTAAGAGCCTACCACCCAAAAAAAAGCCCAGGTCCAGATGGGTTTACAACCGAATTCTACCAGACATACAAAAAGGAGCTGGTACCATTCCTTCTGAAACTATTCCAAATAATCCAAAAAGAGGGAATCCTTCCCAAATCATTTTATGAGACAAACATCATCCTGATACCAAAACCTGGCAGAGACTAAACAAGAAAAGAAAGCTTCAGGCCAATATCCATGATGAACATAGATGCAAAAATCTTCAATAAAATACTGACAAGCCGATTGCAACAGCACATCAAAAAGTTTATCCACCATGATCAAGTAGGATTCATCCCAGGGATGCAAGGCTGGTTAAACGTACGCAAATCCATAAACGTAATTCACCACATAAACAGAACCAAAGACAAAAATCACATGATTATCTCAATTGATGTAGAGAAGGCCTTTGACAAAATTCAATAGCCCTTTATGCTAAAAACCCTCAATAAACTAGGTATTGATGGAACATATCTCAAAATAATAAAAGCTATTTATGACAAACCAACAGCCAATATCATACTGAATGGGCAAAAACTGGAAGCATTCCCTTTGAAATCTGGCACTAGACAAGGATGCCCTCTCTCACCACTCCTTTTCAATATAGTACTGGAAGTTCTATCCAGAGCAATCAGGTAAGAAAAAGAAATAAAGGGTATTCAAATAGGAAAGGAGGAAGTCAAATTGTCTCTATTTGCAGACGACATGATTGTATATCTAGAAGACCCCATCGTCTCAGCCCAAAATCTCCTGAAACTGATAAGCAACTTCAGCAAAGTCACAGGATACAAAATCAATGTGCAAAAATCACAAGCATTCCTATACACCGATAACAGACTTAAAGAGACCCAAATCAAGAATGAACTGCCATTCACAATTGCCACAAAGAGAATAAAATACCTAGGAATACACCTAACAAGGAATGTAAAGGACCTCTTCAAGGAGAGTTACAAACCACTGCTCAATGAAATATGAGAGGACACAAACAGATGGAGAAACATTCCATGTTCATTGTTAGGAAGAATCAATATCGTGAAAATGGCCATACTGCCCAAAGTAATTTACAGATTCAACACTATCCCCATCAAGCTACCAATGACCTTCTTCACAGAACTGGTAAAGAACACCTTAAACTTCATATGGAACCAAAAGAGAGCCCGCATAGACAAGTCAACTCTAAGCAAAAAGAACAAAGCAGAAGGCATTACACTACCAGACTTGAAACTATACTACAAGACTACAGTAATCAAAACAGCATGGTACTGGTACCAAAACAGAGATATAGACCAATGGAACAGAACAGAGGCCTTGGAGGCAGAACAACATATCTACAACCATCCGATCTTTGACTAACCTGACAAAAACAAGCAATGGGGAAAGGATTCCCTGTTTAATAAATGACGTTGGGAAAACTGGCTAGCCATGTGCAAAAAGCAGAAACTGGACCCCTTCCTGATACCTTACACTAAAATTAACTCCAGATGGATTAAAGACTTAAACATAAGACCTAACACCATAAAAATCCTAGAAGAAAATCTAGGCAAAACCATTCAGGACATAGGCGTAGGCAAGGACTTCATGACCAAAACACCAAAAGCATTGACAACAAAAGCCAAAATAGAC
>NW_016107980.1:399159-400295 GCF_001604975.1 Cebus imitator | reverse complement strand
GTTAGAATGGCGATCATTAAAAAATCTGGAGACAACAGATGCTGGAGAGGATGTGGAGAAATAGGAACACTTTTGCACTGTTGGTGGGAGTGTAAATTAGTTCAACCATTGTGGAAGGCAGTGTGGCGATTCCTCAAGGACCTAGAAATAGAAATTCCATTTGACCCAGCAATCCCATTACGGGGTATATATCCAAAGGATTATAAATCGTTCTGCTATAAGGACACGTGCACACTAATGTTCATTGCAGCACTGTTTACAATAGCAAAGACCTGGAACCAACCCAAATGCCCATCAATGATAGACTGGACAGGGAAAATGTGGTACATATACACCATGGAATATTATGTAGCCATCAAAAACGATGAGTTCGTGGCCTTTGTAGGGACATGGATGAACCTGGAAGCCATCATTCTCAGCAAACTGACACAGGAGCAGAAAATCAAACACCACATGTTCTCACTCATAGGTGGGTATTGAAAATTAGAACAGATGGACACAGGGAGGGAAGCACTACACACTGGGATCTGTTGGGGGGAAATAGGGGAGGGACAATGAGGGGTGGGGAGTTGGGGGGAGATGGCATGGGGAGAAATGCCAGATATAGGTCAGGGGGAGGAAGGCAGCAAATCACACTGCCACGTGTATACTTATGCAACAATCTTGCATGTTCTTCACATGTACCCCAAAACCTAAAATCAATTTAAAAAAATAAATTTAAAAAATCAAGTTAGAATTAAAAAAAAAAAAAAGAAAGAAAATTAGAACACACACAAACACACAACCCTATTTAATGGCATTAAAGAACTTGAATCTAGTCAAACTTCAGGGGCAAAGAGCCTTGAAAGATGAAAAAATTGAGCCTAAGCAGAGAGGCTGAGAAGCTGAGCAAAGCTTTTAGCAATACAATGTGGCAGTCGAGACAGAAACTGAAGTTCAAGACCATCAACAGTCCCATGTTGAGAAAAGCCAAGATTCTCGGTAACTTTGATATTCAAGCTACTATTCCTCCTGAGACAGTCATCCATTTCTTTGTGGCTTAGCCCAAGAGGGAGACAGCTGATCCAAGAAGTACTTGCTAGGAGGCTGAAAAACTGAGCAGAGCTATTGGAAATCTCTCAGTGTGCTAGGGGGAT